>NC_092279.1:6902543-6962543 GCF_036320965.1 Panulirus ornatus
TAGCCTGCTACATTTCAATTCACTGGATGGGGTCGGTAAACACCGCTCGCCCAGCTGAAGTGCGCCAGTTGTAAATGTAAAATGCACTGGGAACAATCCACAAACACGAGTCACGAGCAGATGTTGGCTGTTGGCGCGGACTCCAGCGACGTGGTCGGATTTGCCGATGAATCGTCAGGTCAAGAGAAGGTTAGGGAGTAAAAGATCATCAGGTGTCGAGTGTTGTAAAGTGTGTGGGAGTGACAGGGTATTGGATCATAGGTAACCTGACCTTCCCTGACGTCATCCGCTATATTGGTGTCGATTAACAGAGTGTTTACCTCAGTGTTCTTGCGTATTTCAAGAAGCGTATTAGGTTGTAGGTATGTATTAATATCAAGGAGAAAAGTCTTTTATTCATTTTTCTTGCGTATACTAAGGAACGTAATAGGGTATAGATAGTGATTAATATCTAAAAAGGAAACTCTTTTTTCCCTCGATGTTCCTCCCTATTCTAAGAAACGGATTAGGTTATGGTAATTGTAAGTGTGGATACGTACGGTACGTGGCTTCAAACATTTCATTGGTTAGCGTAAAGACCCCAAGAATGGATGTGGTTTGCGACATCCCTACCCACGCATATGTGCTGTCCTCAGCTCCATGCTTGTAAAAGCGAGCTCAGTCCCTCTCAACGAACACAGTGCAGCTATTTACTCCAGTTATCATGCAGGATTATCTCTACCCATGTGTACTCCCTTTTAGGATTAACTCTACCTTTGTCTACTCCACTTTAGGATTAACTCAGCCCTTGTCTACTCCACTTTAGAATTATATCTACTCTTTTCTACCACGAATTGTCCTGTAGGATTATTTCTACCATTGTTTACACCAGTTATCATATACCCAGACAACGCTACTTAGTATATAGGATTATTCTACTCATCTACACTCCAGTAATCGTATAGGATTATTTCTACCCTTGTCCATTCCAATTATCTGTGGGGTAACGTAACACTTTGTTCTTCCAGCACAGGGCCGTGACGCGCGTATCTGCCTTGACAAATCATTTACGTCTCCCAGCGTTACGCGGTCTCCTGACCAACCCCCTCCATCAACCCCACTGTCGCATTCTACCACCAACCCCCCCCATCAACCCCACTGTCGCATTCTACCACCAACCCCCTCCAATCAACCCCACTGTCGCATTCTACCACCAGCCCCCTCCATCAACCCCACTGTCGCATTCTACCACCAACCCCCCCCAATCAACCCCACTGTCGCATTCTACCACCAGCCCCCTCCATCAACCCCGCTGTCGCATTCTCCCACCAACCCCCTCCATCAACCCCACTGTCGCATTCTACCACCAGCCCCCCCCAATCAACCCCACTGTCGCATTCTACCACCAACCCCCTCCATCAACCCCCCCCAATCAACCCCACTGTCGCATTCTACCACCGCCAGCCAACCCCCTCACCCACCTCTCCACCACCAGCCCCACTGTGGTGGTGTTCTACCACCACCACCACCCCTCACCCCCCTTTCTCTCTCGTTCTCCCAACCAACCCCCACCGTCTCGCGTTCTAATTCCAACCCCCTGTCGTACTCTGCCAACCACATCCCCCCACACACACATTACCCGCTCTTTCTCCTTCACAAACAACGAGTCATCAGTCGCTGCCTTTTCCTCACTTTTGTGGTTCGTGACGCGAACTAAACTTTCCCCCCTTGCTCGAAACCCCCATTCTTGTGCCTCCCGTTTTCTACGTGTTCTCGAGGAGGAGAAACATGGTCGAGTTTCTCATTAGCATTGCTCATTATGTGCTGGGCCTTCTGTAGCCCCCACACTGACAAATGACGTGTATTTAGTTTTTTATGTGTCCGTCTTCCTGGGGCCATCCACTCTCTCTCTCTCTCTCTCTCTCTCTCTCTCTCTCTCTCTCTCTCTCTCTCTCTCTCTCTCTCTCTCTCTTCTCTCACATGTATGTGCGCGTGTATATGTGTACACGTATGAGTTACGAGTGTACATATGTAACTGAACCACATCTGTGTATATGTACGTGTGTTTTGTATGTTTATGACTTCGTGTATGTATTTCAGCACAAACATGTGTGTAATTACGTATTTGTTTTGGGCATTCTCTGTCTCTCACAGTTTCTTGATGATGTGTATGTTATTTGCATTCACTATGTCCTCAAGTCATTCTCTTCCATTCATACACTTCTCATACGTGTGTGTTGTGTGTGTGTGTGTGTGTGTGTGTGTGTGTGTGTGTGTGTGTGTGTGTGTGTGTGTGTGTTACCAATTTGTGCAAGGAAGAGGAGTATTTTACTGTCATGAACCGTGGTCTTTTATCCTCACATTAACATCGTAACGACTTTTTATACCCAGTATTCTGTTCGTACTCGCAATTTACGTCTTCCTTGTCAGGTATGTTCCACATGCCCAAAACTCTGTCAGTGAGGAAATTTTCCCTCACTTTCATCCTCACATTTGTCTCTCCTAATTACCCTCTTGCTCTGGACTTCATTATTTATTTTTTTAAGCTCAAAAAGAGCTTATGTATGTTAAAGTCGTCTTGGCTGCCTTTTGGGGAGGTCCGTGTGCTTATAATGTAGTCCTTATCCTTCTTCTCTTTCACGAGAAGGTAGAGCAAGTCCCTTTTTCTACTTTCATACTGTTCAGATAAGACACACTTACCTTCATACTAATCAGATGAGTCCTGTTTTCCTTCATACTATTCAGATAAAGCAAACTTACTTTCATACTACTCATATCTTGTGCTGAAATTCGAAAAAAAAAAAGATCTTTTCTTCTTTTCTAAAGCCATGTCTTCTCCCATTTTAGTTGTCTTGTGTTTTTCAAGAACTCCGCTATCTGCTTATAGTTACTTCTTCCTCTCTTACAGTTACGCTTCTTGGTGATACTATGTGGTACGTGGCTTCGATTCTTTCACTTTTCATTGACTATAGCATTACGAAAGGTGTACGACGCTCTACCGTGCTGTTTCCCGCACTGGTAGAGATGGTAGACAACATTGTGAGTGATGTGATGAGGGTTTTTGCGCGTATTCGCTTGAGTACAGATGATGTGGTCACCTCTCCATATGAGCCTTCTCACGCCAGACGGAGTTACTTCAGTGTTGTCTAAGTTATCTTCACTTTCTATTGCTGGTAGTGGTGATATCTTAAGGTCGTCAATGATAAGCACACTGTGAGACTTGGTATTCAACTTTCTACACGTTTTATATCACTATATGCCTTTCGAACTCACGTTTTATATCAGTGTATACCTTTCGAGCTCCTTAGTATATTGATTAAATCTTATTCTCTTAGTTTTCTCCCAATTAATTTATGTCGTTTAGGGTATTTCTTTCACTTTTCACAGCTGCGTTTGTTTCGTTTTTCTCTGCTTTTCCTTCCTTGTTATTGTCTCGTCGTTTCTGTCCCTCTTTTATCTTCTGAACGTTTACATGAATCATATGATTTCCTCTTAAAAGTCTGTCTGTTTTATGCCTCATGTTAAACCATTCGTGTAATTTCTATGTAATTTGAAGTCGTGATTTTGCTTCGCTTGTTGTAATATTTATGTAATGACTCAATGTTTCGGGGATTTAAGGTATATGATGTATTTATGCATTTGTTTCCGAATTCTTTTGTGTCTGTATCATCTATGAATGCAACTGTAACCAGTATGTTTTGTATCGTGGAAAATCATGTTCCTCCTGTTTATGTGTCGTGTTGAATGAGGCTTTTCTGGCTATTCTATTAATCGCACCCTTTGTTTATTTTGCTTTTAACCTACGCAGTCCCCTGTCTCTATTTCAAGTCTTCACCTTTTTATATAGATGCGTTTAATCGGTAGATAAATGAGAATAGTGAGGATTTTGTTAATTTATCCTTAATATACTTCGTGCATATCCTTTGGTTTAAGTGTATCTTTAAGTATCTGTACTTATCCTCCCTCAGTTTCCTCCATCTTTCTCATCCACTCCACCCTCATAAGATCATATTCCAAAGCCTCGCATCCATCTCTCCAACCCTCACCTTTGAACACACCCTTGTGTTGACATCTTATAATACACAGTCATATGCCTACGAGACAATGATACTTGGTAATATTTATTCGTATATTTTTTCCTTGGATATTGAGCCAGAGGGAGAGGTGGATGGTCAGGTACATCTTGCTCTCCTATCCAATTTCTACCACTTATAACCTCATTATGGTCTCCTGTTGCCTGTCCTTCTCATGTACTCCCATTCTCTCTTTCTTCTCATAAAAGGCGAGCGACATCCATGCTCTTGTGTTCGTCGCATTGTCTCTCTCTTATCTCTCCTGTCTTTACTTTTCTTATTTCTTCCCCCTCCTAACCCTCTTCTGCCTTCCATTACGTCAGTCGTATCAAGTTTCCCTCCCTCTTCTCCCCAGGGGCGCTTATCTTCTCACCTCCTTTGTACCACCCACTCTCTGAATTCCTTTACTCCCACTCTTGCCCTTTGCCTTAATCCTTCTTTCCTTCTCTCCTTTTACCTCAGTCCTTCCTTCCTTCTTTCCTTCTACTTAAGGCCTTCCTTCTTTCCTTCTACTTCAGTCCTTCCTTCTTTCCTTCTGCCTCAGTCCTTCCTTCTTTCCTTCTGCCTCAGTCCTTCCATCTTACCTTCTACTTCAGTCCTTCCTTCTTTCCTTCTCCTTCAGGCCTTTCCTCCTTCTATCCTTCTGCTCACAGAACCTTCTCTTTAGTTCGACCATCTCCAGTGGGCCCCATTCTAGCCTCCTCCATCTATCCCCACTCCGTTTCCTTCTCTTTTCCTCCCGTCCTCCAGTTCCCCTTTCGTTTTGTCTCCCAAATCATCTCTATGACACCCTCGCTGGCCAGTCTATCTCTCTCCCTTCCTTCCCCCAGCCCTCAGCTCCCCACCCGGGGCCCTCCCGCCCACGCCCAGCGTGGGTGCTGAGGTCTCGCCCCACGCCCGCCCCAGGCAACTCTGGTCCAGACACTTGAGAAATCAAAACATAGTGACCCCAGAGGTGAGGCTGATGGCTACAAAGTACCCCTGAAAACTACCTCCGACACCATTTTCTTCGCGCCGCCACAAAAGAAGTGCGTTTCCTCACCCCACTCCCATTTTCTTTTTTCTCTCTTCTTCCTCCTCCCCCCCACACACACCCCACGCTCTCTCTCTCTCTCTCTCTCTCTCTCTCTCTCTCTCTCTCTCTCTCTCTCTCTCTCTCTCTCTCTCTCTCTCTCTCTCTCCCCCACCGGAACACACCGGGCGGCCAGCCCACCCCAGCCTCCCAAGAACATCTTCTGCCATTCCTTACTCACCACACCACTTACCACGACGTGAGCGGCACCGGCAGTTAAATGGCACGTTCCACCCTCCTCTTCTTCCCCCCCTCCCCCCTCCCTCCCCAACCCCAAACCCCCCTCCTCCCCCACATCTCTGTCACCCCTCGTCTCTCGTCTTATCTTCGGAATATATTGTTCTCAATTGAATTACCAAGCTTCGTCATTCATCAAGCCGCCACCACACCACCACCACCACCACCAACCCCCATTCTCTCGTATTCACCCCCCACCCCCCCATCAAACCTCTCTTCGAAAATTTTCGCCTGGGGTAGAGAACGTAAGGCTTTTGCAATACTGGGGGGGGGGGGTGTCTACCAATGACGTTGGTGCTGGGGGAGAGAGAGAGAGAGAGAGAGAGAGAGAGAGAGAGAGAGAGAGAGAGAGAGAGTTGCAGAGACAAAAAAAGACTTGGTATATATATATATATATATATATATATATATATATATATATATATATATATATATATATATATGTATATTTTTTTTTTTTCCACTGAACTCAACACAAAGAGACTAATGAGAACAATTTATTGAACAAGTTAACAAAGGCTTCTTTTGTATCTACCATGGAAGCTTTTTTTTTCTTAAAATAAAGGAAAAAAAAAGGTGCAGTATTTGGCAAATGTTGCAACTAGGGACAACTGCAACGAAAGCTGAATTTCCCTCCTTTATTATTGCAATTTCTTTTGTTTTCAACAGCCCAGTGTTGTTCTTGTGAGCTTTGATATACATAGAGAATGGGTATGTGGACATTTTCTGTACATAGAGAATGGGTATGTGGACATTTTCTGTACATAGAGAATGGGTATGTGGACATTTTCTGTACATAGAGAATGGGTATATGGACATTTTCTGTACATAGAGAATGGGTATATGGACATTTTCTCTCCATGGAGAATGGGTATATGAACATTTCCTGTACATAGAGAATGGGTATATGGACATTTCCTGTCCATAGAGAATGGGTATATGGACATTTTCTGTACATGGAGAATGGGTATATGGACATTTTCTGTACATAGAGAACGGGTATATGGACATTTTCTGTCCATAGAGAATGGGTATATGGACATTTTCTGTCCATAGAGAATGGGTATATGGACATTTCCTGTCCATAGAGAATGGGTATATGGACATTTTCTGTACATGGAGAATGGGTATATGGACATTTTCTGTACATGGAGAATGGGTATATGGACATTTCCTGTACATAGAGAACGGGTATATGGACATTTTCTGTCCATAGAGAATGGGTATATGGACATTTTCTGTCCATAGAGAATGGGTATATGGACATTTTCTGTCCATAGAGAACGGGTATGTGGACATTTTTTGTCCATAGAGAATGGGTATATGGACATTTTCTGTGCCCTTGTCATGGTTTCGGTGCCATGTTTTGGCAATTTGTTACGGAGAGGAAGGAGAACTAGAGCGGAGGACGTATTGTTGTCTCCTCTTATTGAGGAGTGTGTGTGTGTAGGGAGTGGGGTTAGTGTGTGGTGTGGAGAGTGGGGTTAGTGTGTGGTGTGGAGAGTGGGGTTAGTGTGTGGTGTGGAGAGTGGGGTTAGTGTGTGGTGTGGAGAGTGGGGTTAGTGTGTGGTGTGGAGAGTGGGGTTAGTGTGTGGTGTGGAGAGTGGGTTAGTGTGTGGTGTGGAGAGTGGGGTTAGTGTGTGGTGTGGAGAGTGGGGTTAGTGTGTGGTGTGGAGAGTGGGTTAGTGTGTGGTGTGGAGAGTGGGGTTAGTGTGTGGTGTGGAGAGTGGGGTTAGTGTGTGGTGTGGAGAGTGGGGTTAGTGTGTGGTGTGGAGAGTGGGGTTAGTGTGTGGTGTGGAGAGTGGGGTTAGTGTGTGGTGTGGAGAGTGGGGTTAGTGTGTGGTGTGGAGAGTGGGGTTAGTGTGTGGTGTGGAGAGTGGGGTTAGTGTGTGGTGTGGAGAGTGGAGTTAGTGTGTGGTGTGGAGAGTGGGGTTAGTGTGTGGTGTGGAGAGTGGGGTTAGTGTGTGGTGTGGGAGTAGAGTTAGTGTGTGGTGTGGAGAGTGGGTTAGTGTGTGGTGTGGAGAGTGGGGTTAGTGTGTGGTGTGGAGAGTGGAGTTAGTGTGTGGTGTGGAGAGTGGGGTTAGTGTGTGGTGTGGAGAGTGGGGTTAGTGTGTGGTGTGGAGAGTGGGTTAGTGTGTGGTGTGGAGAGTGGAGTTAGTGTGTGGTGTGGAGAGTGGGGTTAGTGTGTGGTGTGGAGAGTGGGTTAGTGTGTGGTGTGGAGAGTGGAGTTAGTGTGTGGTGTGGAGAGTGGAGTTAGTGTGTGGTGTGGAGAGTGGGGTTAGTGTGTGGTGTGGAGAGTGGAGTTAGTGTGTGGTGTGGAGAGTGGAGTTAGTGTGTGGTGTGGAGAGTGGAGTTAGTGTGTGGTGTGGAGAGTGGGGTTAGTGTGTGGTGTGGAGAGTGGAGTTAGTGTGTGGTGTGGAGAGTGGGGTTAGTGTGTGGTGTGGAGAGTGGAGTTAGTGTGTGGTGTGGAGAGTGGAGTTAGTGTGTGGTGTGGAGAGTGGAGTTAGTGTGTGGTGTGGAGAGTGGAGTTAGTGTGTGGTGTGGAGAGTGGAGTTAGTGTGTGGTGTGGAGAGTGGGGTTA
This sequence comes from Panulirus ornatus, assembly GCF_036320965.1. NCBI lineage: Eukaryota > Metazoa > Arthropoda > Malacostraca > Decapoda > Palinuridae > Panulirus > Panulirus ornatus. The sequence continues at coordinate 6,910,486 of NC_092279.1, forward strand.
GTGTGTGGTGTGGAGAGTGGAGTTAGTGTGTGGTGTGGAGAGTGGGGTTAGTGTGTGGTGTGGAGAGTGGAGTTAGTGTGTGGTGTGGAGAGTGGAGTTAGTGTGTGGTGTGGAGAGTGGAGTTAGTGTGTGGTGTGGAGAGTGGGGTTAGTGTGTGGTGTGGAGAGTGGAGTTAGTGTGTGGTGTGGAGAGTGGAGTTAGTGTGTGGTGTGGAGAGTGGAGTTAGTGTGTGGTGTGGAGAGTGGAGTTAGTGTGTGGTGTGGAGAGTGGAGTTAGTGTGTGGTGTGGAGAGTGGAGTTAGTGTGTGGTGTGGAGAGTGGAGTTAGTGTGTGGTGTGGAGAGTGGAGTTAGTGTGTGGTGTGGAGAGTGGAGTTAGTGTGTGGTGTGGAGAGTGGGGTTAGTGTGTGGTGTGGAGAGTGGAGTTAGTGTGTGGTGTGGAGAGTGGAGTTAGTGTGTGGTGTGGAGAGTGGAGTTAGTGTGTGGTGTGGAGAGTGGAGTTAGTGTGTGGTGTGGAGAGTGGACGTTTCTCTGCATCTCATTAGCTTATGATTACGTCCAGTCTTTGCTCCACCTGGTCTTTCGCTTCATGCTTTATACTTCATGTGGTCTTTGGCCTCATGCTTTATACTTCATGTGGTCTTTGGCCTTATTCTTTGTACCTCATGTGGTCTTTGGCCTCATTCTTTATACCTCATGGGTCTTTGGCCTCACTCTTTATACTTCATGTGGTCTTTGGCCTCACTCTTTATACTTCATGTGGTCTTTGGCCTCATTCTTTATACCTCATAGGGTCTTTGGCCTCATTCTTTCCCTCTCGATATTTCCTTCAGTAAACATTGTTCTTAATCCATCTTCTCTCAAACCATTTTATCATTCTCGAATTCCTTTCTGCTTTTGATTCACTCTGCCACTATTCCCTTCAGTCCTCAATCTATCTTTTCGTCTCTCACAATTGCCCACCATTTCCACCTGCACTACTAGTCCTGTGGGCCAACTGCCGCGCCCAGGGTTCGAATCTGGGCCGGCCCGTGCTTGAATCCCGATCATCGACGCAGACCACCATACCATGAAAGCCCTTGTGTAATTGCTTGTTTATATTGTACCCAATTCGTGTGTGTGTGTGTGTGTGTGTGTGTGTGTGTGTGTGTGTGAGTGTACTGCCTCACCCGCTCTTCATTCCCTGACTTGCCTCCCTTTGTGAGAGTGTGGGAAGAGAAGACACTGGATTCTAAGATTCATTGGCCCATTTTCGTTTATTGTCTTCCATTTTCTGATCGCCGTTTTTCGCCTCCCCATTTTCGTTGCTCTTCTGTGGTCTTGCTATGTCCCGTTTTCTTGTGAAGTTCTTTGACGGCTCCTGTTTTCCAATCACTTTTCTCTCTTTTTTTTGTATTTTATCTTTGATTTCCCTTTTTTTCTCTTCCGTTCCATCTGGTCTATTTACTCCTCTTTTTCTCATGGTTCCTTCCTCCTCCTTGCCTCCTGTGTCATATTCTTCATAATTTTCTTGATGCGTTTTATGTCCTGTTTCATAATTTTGCCAATTATTCTCACTTTACTATTCCTGTTTTCCCTTCATATCTTCTTCCTCCTCTTCGTCGTCTTCGTCCTCCTCCTCCTCCTCTTCGTCTTCGTTCTCCTCCTCTTCTTCTTCATCTTCTTCCTCTTCTTTGTCGTCGTCCTTTTCCTCCTCCTTTTCTCCTTCTTCTTCTTTGTCCTACTCCTCCACCTCCTCTTCCTCCTCCTCATCCTCCCCCTCCCCTTCTTCTTCGTCTTCCTCCTCCTCCTCCTCCTCTTCTTCGCCCGTGTCCTCACTAGATCGCGTTACCTATCCTTCTAAAGGAGTGAAGACATTTCAAATGATGTCAATATTTTCAGTGGCATTTGCCACACTCCCTGGGAGACTTGGATCATGTGTCGCACTCTCTCTCTCTCTCTTCCAACCCACTGAAATTTGCGCTCTTCTAACGTTTCGTATATTAGCTTTGTTTGCATTTTTCACACGCACGCGTACTCTCTCTCTCTCTCTCTCTCTCTCTCTCTCTCTCTCTCTCTCTCTCTCTCTCTCTCTCAGACCGTCGTGAGTGAGACAGGTGAGTTTTATTATTTTTCACCGTGAAGACGTCTCTGCCGTTACTCTACTGTTGTTATACAACAGTAGAGTTTGGTATACTGTTGTAAGTCCTGCTCGTTACGAGTGGAGGAGCAACAGTAGTTTAGCTTCGAGGATTTTTTTATGGCTTCATTTGACCCCAGTCAATCAGTTAGTGGACAATGGGGTCACTCCCGAGGGAACTACCATGTTTTTTTTTGGTTTTTTTTTAAGGAAGATCCCCCGAGGGTTGACAGCTGTGTTATATGCTTGCATAAGGTGGGGGGTGTAGGCAAGGACGACTGACGTAACAACACTCGTACCAGAGAGAGAGAGAGAGGGAGAGAGAGAGAGAGAGAGAGAGAGAGAGAGAGAGAGAGAGAGAGAGGAGGGAATAGGTTCCTGAAGGAGATGAAGTACGTGGGGGTAGAGAGCCATCGCGAAGAAAGACCAAGTGGGATATTATACCTGGGAGATGAATAGGCATCTAATTCGACCATAGGAGAGTAATGTACATGATTTATTCCATTAAGCTGGTGTAGGACTGGGAGTTACACGGTGGGAGAGATAGGAAGCATTATACTTAAGAAGCTCAAAAAGAGTGTGTAGTTGAATTTCCCAGGATGGTGGATAAAGACCTCTTGTGAAGGTTAGCTATGACCTGCTACAAAGCTAGAAGGTACTAACGTAGATGGACAGCCAGCAAATAAATTATCCTCACGTGTGGCTGCGATGCATTTCGAAATGAACACAACGACTCCTGTCGTCTCGCTAGTGCTGGAAAACGTGAATGTTAGACGTGTTTCTTAATATTTATGATAGCTGGTCTGTATGGTAATTACTCTCGAATTGAAAAATGGTATGCATTATAACTGTTTTGGAAACTATATATTACGTTATGCTATATTTTACACACATTGAGAATTATAAGAAAAGTAAGGATGCAAGTGTAAGGCAATACCCTTACCATGTGTCATAATCCTTCGTCCGTTATGTCGTATTCTCTCGCACAAAATGTAAAGATACTTCTTTTATTGTGTGTACTTTGATAGAATATGAGCAGAAGCTTTTATAGAAGGTTGAGTTCAGGGTAGAGGAAGAAAGGAACGTTCTTCATTGAGTAAAAAACTTTACTTGTTAGATGGAAGCGAACTGGAGGCTAAAAGCTGAGAATTGAAAGCTTTAGTGAAAAAAAGAAGTAAAAACAGAGTGGCTAGATTTGAAGAGAGAGGGAACTAAACGACTTTCCTGAGGAAAAAGAAATTTCAGGGAAGGTAATAAGATATGTTGGGTGAAAGTCAGAAGGTGGAGAGGCGAGTTTGTGTGAGAAAAGAGGACGTCTGAAACAAGGATGGCCCATTGCTGGTAAGAGAGGATGGGGTTCCTGGGGCGGTTGGGAAGAGTACTTCAATAACCCGTGTAGAGGTGATGATTCAACGGATATGGGAATGGGTTCGACGGGGTTCGACCCTGGGAGAGTGTGGAACGAGTAGGGAAAACATTAGACAGAAGTCGTATGAGAAAGTGTTGAAATAGGAAAATGGAAAGGAAGCATTTCCAAGTGGAATGGTGAACGAAATCATGATAGGATGGGAGAGAAGGTTGAAAATTAGATAAATATATGTGATAAAGTAGGTAACGGTATGAGAGTATTACGCTTAGGTAGACAATTCAACCCTTCTATTGAGGTAAAGTAGATTACTATAATCGTATAATGATAATGTTTGTGAGCTTAATTACTGAAGCATAGAGGATTGTGTGTGTGCTGAACTCTTGTGTAGAAAGAGGCTTAGTAATGGAACAGGATGTTGAAACTTGATATAGTTTTACACTTAGGTTCGTCGAAAGAAAAGTTCTTGAGGAAAAATGAGAAATTCTATGAGGCATTGGTGGATGTCGAAAAATGTTCACGATAAAATGAATTGAATAGGATTTAGGAAGGCTTTCGTGCTCTGTTGTTCATTGAGGACTACTGAACTCGGTCAAGGGCATGTTGTAATGGGAGAGACGTATTCATTATTGAAAGTAAACAGTGATATGGTGGGGTAGTTAGAATAAGGTGCGGGAGTGTGACAGAAATGTATCGCTTCGCCTTGGCTATCTCACGCCCCTTAAGAAGCAGGGAATACGAGAGCTGAGGATAAAACGGTGTGGCTTTCGGTGTTCAGCTGTTGCACGATGCATAAGTAGCAAGGAAGCTTCTTCCGTTTTGGGTTAGCGTAGGATATTATTATTCTGGTGTCTAAATTACGAGAGAGGAGTTGAGCAGAATGGTAAAGTCACCGTGATGTTTGTAGGTAGGAGAGAGAGAGAGAGAGAGAGAGAGAGAGAGAGAGAGAGAGAGAGAGAGAGAGAGAGAGAGAGCGTTGAGCGCAACTGCTTATAAAATCCTGCTGTATAAAAGTGATATCAGGGTAATATTCGTCCGAGGGAGCAAGATCCGGGAGTTAGGGAAGGAGTTTTAAGTACCTTGGCCGAAGAAACCATTAGAGATGATAGTGGGGGGGAAGCCGAAGTTGAGAGAGAGAGAGAGAGAGAGAGAGAGAGAGAGAGAGAGAGAGAGAGAGAGAGAGAGAGAGAGAGTAACACAACAGCAGGATTTGGAGGTATTCGAAAGAGCTTTTGGTGAATGTGAAAGACGAGTATGATGTAAGAAGTCCGGATGGAGTGTGGTGCTCGTCCAAAGCCTTTCTTATGGATGGTAAAACATCATTTTCGAAGGCAGTTAACTGTCGAAGAACGAGAACGTAAAGAGGGACTTGGTCATTGTAGTTTAACTGGAAATAATGGAAAGGATTATGATCTTTGTGGGTAAGGGACATAAGGTAGAGTTACCAGACTGGCACATGAATGGAAAAGTAAATTCATTTAGTAATGTTATTTAGCTTGTCTTGCTGTAGGTGAGTGGTTGGTGAAGAACAGATACGGTAGTTTGATTAAAAGCCTGAGAGCCTGAGGGGGGGAGAAAGGGAAATCAAGATATAGGTTTTGTGCATTAGGTTGGAATGGTGATATGTGATATACGTGTCACATGGCAGGTCCAATGAGAGCATGAGGCACATGATGAAGTAGTAGGTACTAGTTTGATGACTTTGGTACAGTCTGTCACATCGGTCGTAACTGAGGGATAGTGTGAATAAGCCGTGGGTTCGTGTGTATGTACGTGAACCCTTCCAGGGAGACAGAAATAATGATAAGAGATTAGAATACATCAGAGTATGCGACAGCCATTTCTGTTTTGAATCACACTTTTCCAAATACATGTGTCTACACATCTGTGGTAATAACTTGCCTACTGTACGTTTTCTATCTTGTAAACAGATGTGTCTGTCCTCCTGCACCTTTTCAGAAATATGGAATTCATCCCCAGTTTTACGGTGGGTCTCAAATCAAGGAACATTCTGGCGGCTTGAGTCGTCTTTCTAAAGTTTTATGGCGTTTCATTTTTCTTTGGAGGAAGGAGGGAGGAGGGGCAAGGGATAGGGTGTTCGAGGGAGAGGTCGGTGGTGGGGGAGGTGTGTGTGTGTGTGTGTGTGAGGGTCGACATCGTTGTACCAAGAGATCAAATTTAACTCCCACTGGAAACGGTCGCTGGCCATAACTTCTGGTCTTAAAGAGGCAGGGAAGGGAACCAGAGGTGGAATATATGGTTTTTTTGTGTGTGTTTTTTTCTTTCGCTGTTGTCCGACTTCATGCACTATTGCTCCAGGGCCTGAGGGCAAACCAATCATAATGTATTAGGTAAGTTTTCGGCAATGTGTCGATTTAGTAGTTGTAACTCAGAGCCGCGGTAGGAGGGCGAGGTGGAGGAAGAGATTGGTGGTGTTGGTGGTGGTGGTGGAGGAGAGGAGTGGGTGGGTGGCGTGGTTTCGGGGAGAGAGAGAGAGAGAGAGAGAGAGAGAGAGAGAGAGAGAGAGAGAGAGAGAGAGAGAGAGAGTTACCGAGTGGCGGCGACTCAGCACTTGGCGTACAAGACCGTTTAGAACTTTTGAGAGTTTTTTTGATGTGTTGTAGGTGGGAGGCACTGTACGAGTTGCACAGCCACTGTATTTTTACGTGGAACGTATTCCTTGCCTAGGAGAACTGGAGAGGACGTGTTGAGGTGGGGTGGTGGTGGAGGATTCACGTGTTTATTTTCGAAGAACGATGAGAAAGAGAGAGTAAATACCATTCTTTTTTTTTCTTTTTTTCAAAGTGCAACAAAGGGTGAGTCATGAGTTACAGACGTGTGTAAGATTGGTCGAAGTGACGTATCTCTTTTGTGACCTGGGTCATCACACAGGTGTTGATGACGGCTGGGGGGGGGGCTGGACCTGTCATGGTCATTGATGACCCCCTACCCCTCCCCCTCCCGCAGGGGAATATAGAAATCGCTTTAGCGGTTGATGACATGTCGCGTAGACTTGACAGCTATGATGATGATTGGTCAAAGGAGCGTTGAAGAGCAGTTACCCCTTTGAGCATGACCTGTCAAGGGTCAGGTGAACAGGACTCGTCAAGGGTCAGGTCAAAGGTCAAGTCATCCTACCCCCGAGCCGTACCGGATTGCCTAAGGGTGGTGCCGTCGTGCTCAAGGGCCGTACTTTCGTGTTCAAGGGTGACTGTAACTCGAGTGTCATCAATGATAGATTTACATTGAAGTTGCTGATCAATACGACAGTTGAAACCATCCCGGAGGGATATTGATGAATGCTTGGGCTGATGAAGCGCGTTGATGACTGTAGGTGAATTGGATCGAGGAATATGACTGAAAACTTTCAATTGATGTTTAGGGCGATCTACACCTGTTAATGGCGACTGGAAGTGGTAGCACCAAGTTCTAATTGATGCAAGTTCCGTGCCTCTCTTGCTTCTAGAAGGGAACCACGTTGGTATTGATGACCTTCGAGTACAATAGTCCAAGCTTAAGCTGTTGATGACTCATGTGAACAGTGTTTCAAGCTTAATCTATTGATGACCACATAAAGCTTTTGAAAACAACTGCTAGCAACTGGTCTGAGCTTAAGCTTTCGATAACCAGAGCAAACAATGGTTAGAGTTTAAGCTGTTGATGACCCCCTGCAAACAATGATACACTCTTAAGCTTTTAATGACTTGTGCAAACAATGGCTGAACCCTGAGGTATTGATGGTTGGGAAGGATAATGGAATGCACTGAAGAAGTTAATGAGCGTTGAGACGAGAGCAGGTAAATGCACATTAATTACAGGGAAACCATAATTGTTTATTGATGTTGTTGAGAAAGACAATCGAAACAGATGGTTCGCTCTTTAATGACTTCAAAGGTTTCGATAGAATGAACTTCAGTCATATTAACGACTGCCGACGGAACAGCTGTTAGGTAATTAGGTTGGACACCGAAGACATATTCTGGTTATGTACACGTGCAAGAGGTGTTGGGTGATTATGAGGTCATGACACATGCTGAGGAAATGTGGCTATGTCGTACAGGTTAATGGCTTCATAAGGTCAATGGATTTTACGTAGTGTTCAGAAATGTTAATAGAGGATGGGATGTACGTGCTTCATAATGGTTACAGAGTGTGTTTTGATATCTGATTGGTGTTTTGAACAATGGACCGTAGCTTAATATATATATATATATATATATATATATATATATATATATATATATATATATATATATATATATATATATATATATGTAAGAGTCCTTGGTAAGGGCATTCATTTCCCGGCGCCGTTTCAGAGGTCATTAGAAAAAAAGAAAGTGGGCAACACATCGCACTTGGATAACGATGTAATTTGTATTGATCAGAACTACCAGTTGTGTCACCGATTCTTAGTGACGATACATATGTGTGCACTGCTCTAGCCTCTCTCTCTCTCTCTCTCTCTCTCTCTCTCTCTCTCTCTCTCTCTCTCTCTCTCTCTCTCTCTCTCAGATATTCTACAAATATTATTAACCTGTCGAATACACCGATATTCCCCAGTGGAATATATTCTGAAGGTATAGTTTTTTTTTTGTTTTTTTTTCCAGTGGTCGCTGAGGAGTTATCAGTCATGAACTCGTTTGCATAGAATATGGATCCTTCATCCGATATTCACATGAGACTAGGGAAAATCAAACACGGTAACCCACGCGTCATAAGGTTTAATATCCCAACATGACCATTGTGGCTTTCCATACTGGGTGATAGTGCCATTCAATCCTCACTTCGCCTATAATTATGGAATGACACCAGTCCACTGTTACTCTGAAAGGGAGTTTGACAGTGGCCAGACGTGTCTTACTTATGTCTCTTCGTTGTATATGAACTGACTTATATTTCTTTCGTGTATTTCCCCCCTGATGATGTGATATTACACGAAAGTGCGCTTGGGAACTTATCGTGTTTCATCTTCCCCGTGGACTTTTAGGAATATATATATATATATATATATATATATATATATATATATATATATATATATATATATATATATATATATATTACCTATTATACATTTATATATGTATACATGTATATATGTATATATTCAGTGGCTTTGATTAGTACCATATATGTAGTAGAATTGATAGAGCAGGACGAATAATGAGCCAGATTAGGTAATGTGGTTCAGGTCCTACGAGAAAAGAATCTTAGAATCTGATTCTTTCTTGATCTCTGATATGATGGATCATCAGTTCAGCATACATCATAGAGAATGCAGGGCATTATGCTGTCATCTACCAAGCTGAGGAAGGAATGAAATCCCCCAATAGTGGTTCTTCCAGGTATTTCAGTACTTTTGCGAGTCTCTCCTCTTCCCATCTCATATCCTGCCTCTCAGATGGACGACAGAGATCCCAAGGCTTGTGTGGAAATTCCCTTTCCATTTTTTTTCTTTTTTCGTGGGAATTTCAAGAGGAACTTTGGCGTAAACCGACAGATGGGTCGTTCAGCTCCGGAGGGGAATGTCAAACACTTGAATTGAAATGACTACATTAAAAGGGGGTGGGGGCTATATATATATATATATATATATATATATATATATATATATATATATATATATATATATATATATATACACACACACACACAAACACTTGCTCGTCGTTTCTTGTATTAACGTGGTAGCGCTGGTGACACACGAAGTCATGGTCTCATTCTTTCACATACACTCTCTCGTGTAATGCACCGAAACCACAGCCTTGTGTAGAACGCTTCATGTCCTGGTTCAGTCCAATGACACCACATTGTCTCCTGGGTACTACTTTGTTCCTATTCACTCTTATCCCGTGCACGCCTTGCATCCTCCTGCATGATCAGTTACCCAGCTCTCAAAACCTCTTTCTCTATCCTTCCATCTCCACTTTAGGCTCCTCCTTCTCCTCGTTTTATCCACTTTTGACATGCGTACTCTCATTGCCAACCTCTGGCCAATCATTTCCTCCCTATGTCCAAACCATTTCAGCACTGTCTCATCAGCTTTCTCAACCATACTCTTCTTATTACCACACCTTCTCACTCTTGCCATATCCCCACCGAGAAAAGTTTCTCTGATACTTCTGGCTTTACAAAGTATCTGATTCATTTTTTCTGTATGAAAACTTCCTCTCTTGTTTTCATTGGGGGAAGAATTGTACTGATGTGTATGGGGGAAATCTGTTGCCAGTGTCTCTTTGCTACAACTGTCCTGTTTTTAAACAAAGAAAACGATCCTTTTTTTTTTTGATGTTTCTTCTCTATATTTCCCTCGTTTTCTTAACGCAAACATTCATTTACTTCTTCGACTTAAGGAAGGTTCCTTCTCATAATGCAGAATTAAATTCCCTCTCTCTCTCTCTCTCTCTCTCTCTCTCTCTCTCTCTCTCTCTCTCTCTCTCTCTCTCTCTCTCTCTCTAAATATATATATATATATATATATATATATATATATATATATATATATATATATATATATGTATATATATATTTCTCCCCCCCAAAAAAGAAAACGTCGTCTGGTTTTTTACATTGGTAGTAGTTTCGCCTGTACATCTCTGAGGAAATCAATCCACCACCAGTATTTCATTAAGTAAACACTTTCATCCTTGTTTCGCCGAGGAAATATTTTTACGTGTGTCCCACTGGGAACACGGTTTCATTTGTGCCTCGGCCGAAAGAAATAGAAAATAAGAAATAAAGGAGAATGGAGGAAGATAAGGAGGGAGGACAAGAATATCCAAGAATATTTGACAAATCCTCTGTCTCGTTGAGTAGACATTGACCCAGTGTCGTGACGCAGGGGAGACGTAACCGTACACCACTTATGAAGAAAGCCATCCAGCATCCCTCTCACTCAGGGGAGATTGGGTTTCGAACCAGGGATTCAGAAGTTCCCTCTCCCTCGACGCCTAAAGGGAGCAGTAAAAACGTCTGGTGCGAAGGGAAATCAAAACTTCTCATCCCCTTCAGTATGAAATACCTTTGACGCGTCTTGGTCGTCGTCGTAAAAGCCACACGCCTCATGCGATCACCTCCAGAGGTTTACGTCAAGGGGGAATTCCCCTGGTCGTACGGCAGGTAGTACAGCTCCGTTTGTGTTCCTGTGTACAAGATCTTGGTGCCATGTGTGTGGTGTGACTGGGTGGTTTTCTACATATGTAGCTTAGAAAAGTCATGTGTGGAGATCCTCTGTCATTGGGAATACAGTCTCGTCAAAAAACCTCTCCCACTCCCAAAGGGCCAATCATTTCCCTGCTACTGGAAGTAGCGCAGCCTTAGGATTGGAGTAGCTTGCAGAAAATGGGTTATGGAGTATTTCAGAACCATTAGATCCATCGGTTACGAGGGTAAATGAAAATACATGGATAATTATTTATCTATTGTTAAACCCAAGACCCCTTTGTGAAAAGGGGTGTGGTTTTACCTCAAGATTTTGTTTTTCCAGGGATTCCTTCAGCTCCCAGTAGCTGCTCTACGCTAAGTAGCAGGGAGAGGATGGACTCCGTTAAAGGGAGAATTTATTTTTTTTTTTTTTTTGACAAGACTACACTGTGTAGTCATCTGAGATGACCCAGCCTCGCCATAGGTAACTATCTACTCGCGATGTAGCCTCATGTAGGCGGAGTCCGGTAACACCTACATGTATGAATATACCTGAACAGCATTATTGCAGTGTTCATGTAAAGTTCCTCCGTTTCTGGGTTGTCATTCCCACGTAAAATACAGTGGATTAACAGGAGTTCATCTCTCATGCAAATGTTGATTCCAGACTCCATTTGTTGGGTAGGTTTGGGTCTTGTAACGAGTCGTTAGGCAAATTATCATTCGCCATGCATGGCTGACGTGAATGGCTCCATGTAGTAGTTGAGTGTCATTCAACCCAACGCCAAACGTGGAAGGAATTGGGTGTTTTAAGCTTTCTATACAAGGCAAGTGATCAGATGAGGCCATCTTACAGCTGGGGTCGCTGGTTCTATTGTAGATCCCATGTATGTTCTTCAGAAAAAAAAGTAATTTCACCATGATGTATTTGAAGTAATTAACACCAGGACGTATCGAAAGTAATTAACACCAAGACGTATCTAAAGTAATTAACACCAGCACGTATCTGAAGTAATTAACTCTGTTCCTTTTTTTTTTCAGTCCTTTAGATGAATTTCTTCCGAGTTCCTGTTTCGTAAGAATATAAAAGACTATATATATATATATATATATATATATATATATATATATATTGGAAAGGATCACAATTTTGCGCGTGATCAAGATATTCCTATGAGTCCACGGGGAAAATGAAACACGAAAAGTTCCCAAGTGCACTTTCGTGTAATAATGTGTCTCCCCTGAAGATGTGATTATGACACGAAAGTGCACTTGGGAACTTTTCGTGTTTCATTTTCCCCATGCACTCATAGGAATATATATATATATATATATATATATATATATATATATATATATATATATATATATATATATACCTTTTTCCCCCTTTGTCGTGTGTAGCGCTCTCTTACAACCATCCTGGTCCAGTATGTCGTATTTTTACAGGAACAAATGCTAGGTGTCATGTTTGCCGCCACCGGGGAACACATTCATCTGGCCAGCGATGGAGATGTTTTGTCGCTTTTCTCTCTCTCTCTCTCTCTCTCTCTCTCTCTCTCTCTCTCTCTCTCTCTCTCTCTCTCTCTCTCTCTCCCTAGTATGTTGCACTTGTATACTTTTTTTTTTCCCAACGGCAAAGAACTTTTCTCGATGTCTCTCTCTCTTGCGCTGCACGGGATATGTATTCCTGTTGTGAAATGACTTGAGTATGTGTGAGTGTGTGTGTGTGTAATGAGCCAGACCCTCTTTTTCGGAAGCAGCCATTTCAGCAACGTAGATTGATGCAACGAAGACGTAAGCATCGTCAACTTTTAAATTCGTACAACGAAGAGTTTTTTTTTTATATTTTTAATTGTTTTATATATATATATATATATATATATATATATATATATATATATATATATATATATATATATATATTGTGTTACCTCAGGTTTCGTGAAACTATATTGTCTTTACAGAACACATTATGTCTGTACGTAATTATCTCAGACCTTCCGTGTATATCGCATGACGTAAGACCCTGTACCGCGTAGTGATTAACACTATTTGCGTCGTGCAGTTTGGTTGGTTGGTTGGGTTCTAGGCCTTCGAACGACCAGGGAGGGTTGTTGAGCCCGTCATTTTCAAGGTATAGATATCCACCATGTTAAGGATCATTAACTCCTTTTTCAGATGTTAATGATGGTTATATATATATATATATATATATATATATATATATATATATATATATATATATATATATACTACCGCTGCAATGTATATATATTGCCATCACACTTGTATAGTTAGAAAAGATAGTTTTTTTGTCAAAACAAAGAAAAACATATTGAGATTATAAGCTGATGAATAAGGCTGTCTATAGATATTCACTCGTGAATAAATGCAATATGAAATAAAAATTATTCATGCTATGAAGCAATCTCTGTTTACGTTCCCTTCAGGTCTCGCTGCTGGGAATATAATTGGAAAAGTTTATCCTTTGACCATTGGGTTGTCCATACGAATGTCTGAATATCAATTAACGAAATCAATGTTTGGACATATTGGCCCAAGTATTTGGGTTTCTGGGTGACTGGTTGTGGGGTGGGGATGACGCACATTCCCCAGCTGGTTTTTTTTTGCAGTTAGGGATGAGAAAGAAAGGAAGAAAAGGAGAAAAATGAGTTGGATGTATGAGAAGTTCCTAAATTATGAGGAGTAATCATTGGTGATGTAATTGATTCACAGTGACTTAAGAACTTGACGTGTCACAAAGTCTGTAACTAATTTATTTTGTAACCATTGCATTAGCAATGGTTACAAAATAAATTAGTTACTACAGCAAGGAGAACATACAGGGGCTCACTACAGACCAGGTTACATTGATCGAATTTCACAAACACGTGTATGTATTAACCCTGAGGGCTTCGTGTACCAGGGAGGGGCCCTAGCTGCGCTGACGAATAACGGAGTATCCGGTTAATGGTACTTTCGATTATCCGAATATCACTTGGAAAGGCGTTCTTTTTAGTAGCTCTTCTCTGTTCTTTTTAGTAGCTGTGTGTATGTGTGTGTGTGTGTGTGTGTGTGTGTGTGTGTGTTTGTGTGTGTGTGTGTGTGTTTGTGTATGTGTATGTGTGTGTGTGTGTTTGACGTATAGTTACAACCACACAAGTTACGACGCGTGAATAATAGATTTACGACCTCGATAAGATTTTCCAGCGATGCTTGTAGCAGCCGTCGGAGGAAGAGAGAGAGAGAAGAGAGAGAGAGAGAGAGAGAGAGAGAGTATTATTAAACCTTTCATTTACTGTGTGAGTGTGAACATAAGGACCATTATGAGTGTCTGGGGCGAGTGCCAGACGCTTCAGATCCTGTGAGTGAAGCTGGATGAGGAGGAGGAAGGAGGAGGAGGAGCCAGTCTCATGTCCTTCTCCCAAAAGGCCCTGACCTGACCTTCCTGTGCGCGTGGAGAGACGCTCCCACGAGAACCGCAGATGCTAATTTGAGCAGAAGGACGTGTCCTCTCTCTCTCTCTCTCTCTCTCTCTCTCTCTCTCTCTCTCTCTCTCTCTCTCTCTGATACCCGCGAATTCCATGGTTCGATCTCCCTTCCCCCTCCTCCAACCCCGCGCGCCCCCCCCTTTGAGCACGACCGTACGTACGAACCTCCGTGAAAACGAGCGTTGAGCACGACGGCACGACCCTCGGGAGAACCCCGGCCGGTACGACGCTCCAGCACGGCGGTATGACGCCGCGTCGTCTTACCCAAGGGTCGTACCGTCGTGCTCAATTGTCGTACACCGTCGTGCTTTATCAAAGGGTCGTCCCGTCGTGTTCAAGCCTCGTTACACCGTCGTGCTTCATTAATGGTCGTTATTAAGGGTCGTCCCGTCGTGTTCAACGAGTTAATGGCTGATTGACGGGCTTTGGCCATTGTAGAACGGGCTCTGTACCTTCCAACTCCTTAACTCGTCGACCCAATCATTAAACTTCTCCAAAGGGGATTGAAAAACGCTACAGCTGTCTTTTGTTTACACACACACACACACACACACACACACACACACACACACACACACACACACACTCGAACACATAAACCATTTAACAGACTTGAGGACTGTAGGGCCATCCTAGAAGAGGAAGGTGAGGTAACAGACAGACAGACACATACACAGACACATACTACACACACACACACACACACACACACACACCCACGTACTACAGCAGGGAGAACATACAGGGGCTCACTACAGACCAGGTTACATTGATCGAATTTCACAAACACGTGTATGTATTAACCCTGAGGGCTTCGTGTACCAGGGAGGGGCCCTTGGCTGCGCTGATGACGACGATCCTCGAAGGTCAGAGTGCTAAAGCTTTGATGTCCCGTCCGACTGGAAGTGTCCATATTGCTCTCTCTCTCTCTCTCTCTCTCTCTCTCTCTCTCTCTCTCTCTCTCTCTCGGCCACGGAACACGTAGAGGGTCGGAGCTGTGCAGAGGGAGGGAGATTGAGGGTGAGGTAGACTTGTAGGGTCAGAGGGTGGGAATATGGAGGAAGGAGTGAGATCTGGAGGACAGGGGAAAAGGAAGAGACTCGTTGAGAGGAAGGGATACTGAAGGGATGGAACGTGGACGACTGATGGGAGGGAAGGGTTGGAGGCTATATATGGCGTGAGAGGTGCCCGTAGAAGAGGCTATTAATAAGAGGACGTGTTAGAGGAAGGGCTTTTAGCCGAAGCGCCTTTGAAGGGAAGAACTGGGTGAAGCTGTGGAGGGTCAGACTTTGAGAGAGGAGTCTCTGGCGAAGCGAGTACGTGGGTGACGGAGGACATGGTGACCAGAGGAGGTGTTCTTGGCATTGACGTAGTGAGAGATGTACCTCATAAGGAATCCACATGAAGAGGTAGAGATCCTACGAAGTAAAGTGAGTACTCCTTCACTGAGGTGCCTGACGAAGTGGGGACCTAAGACAGTTGAGTTACCTAGCGAGATGACAAGCCGGGAAGAGATATACTTGATATAAAGAGGACCTAACAAGGGGAAGACCTGATGTTAAAAAAGGAAAGACCATGTGGGGAGAGGGTCTATTAACGGCAGGACCTGCTGAGAGTATTAAAGGCCTTCTGAGCAGAGGACCTGGCAATGGCAGGACGTACTAAGTGTACAATCTAGGAGAGAAAGGACTTGGCGAGTGGGAGTTAGTGACCGATGGATCTAACGTCGACAGACATAGAGGAGCCAGACATCTGAGGCTCACCACAGGTCATGCTGTCCTCGATACCATTCTGCATGATGGAACACACGAGTGCCGGATCATGCACACCAAGTGTTTGACGTCATGCGGTCATATACACACACTCGCCCTTGACATTACTGTGCGTCTTTTATTAAGAACATTACGTTACGTACTTATATATATATATATATATATATATATATATATATATATATATATATATATATATATATATATATATATATATCTTTCTTTCATACTATTCGCCATTTCCCGCGTCAGCGAAGGTAGCGTTTACAACAGAGGACTGGGCCTCTGAGGAAACATCCTCATCCAGCCCCCTTCTTTGTTCCTTCCTTTGGAAAATAAAATATATATATATATATATATATATATATATATATATATATATTGGAAAGGATCACAATTTTGCGCGTGATCAAGATATTCCTATGAGTCCACGAGGAAAATGAAACACGATAAGGTCCCAAGTGCACTTTCGTGTAATAATCACATCATCAGGGGAGACAAAAGAGAGAAATGTATATCAACTGACTGTTATATTTCTCTCTTTTGTCTTCCCTGATGATGTGATTATAACACGAAAGTGCACTTGGGACCTTATCGTGTTTCATTTTCCTCGTGGACTCATAGGAATATATATATATATATATATATATATATATATATATATATATATATATATATATTTATTATCTGTGTAGTTATTGATGAAAACGTAAATACTACTGATAATCCATACTAATATTCCAAAGTGATTGACGGAGGCCGAAAGGCAATACACAGCAGCACTCCAGTGTATCCACTCAGCCTCGAGCGGTATGACCATGAGCATTAACTGTGGTCGTCAGGGAGGAGGAAGGTGGTCTTGTGGGGAGGGAATGTACACAGGAAGGTGCAGGCGTTGCCCCACTTTTAACAACTGAACAAGAGTATTAGGAGCAGCTGCACCGTGGATAAGAGCAGCTGCCTGCTTCAGGGGTTAGGAAGCAGCTGCACCAAAATGGCACTAATGAACTCTCCTTTTGGATGAAACGGGAGAAATAATCGTAACAATTTAGAACTTCAACTTAAAGCATGGATCTGCCAGCCGCTACCTCGGGAGAGGGGGCATCTGGTATAGCACAGTGGGAACATCTGGTATAAGATACATATAGTTAGACTGTTGGAACATCTGGTATAAGATACATATAGTTAGACCATGAGAACATCTGGTATAAGATATATATAGTTAGACTATGGGAACATCTGGTATAAGATACATATAGTTAGACTATGGGAACATCTGGTATAAGATACATATAGTTAGACCATGAGAACATCTGGTATAAGATACATATAGTTAGACCATGGGAACATCTGGTATAAGATACATATAGTTAGACCATGGGAACATCTGGTATAAGATATATATAGTTAGACATAGTTAGACCATGGGAACATCTGGTATAAGATACATATAGTTAGACTATGGGAACATCTGGTATAAGATACATATAGTTAGACCATGAGAACATCTGGTATAAGATACATATAGTTAGACCATGAGAACATCGGGTATAACATACATATAGTTAGACTATGAGAACATCTGGTATAAGATACATATAGTTAGACCATGTGAACATCTGGTATAAGATACATATAGTTAGACCATGAGAACATCTGGTATAAGATACATATAGTTAGACTATGGGAACATCTGGTATAAGATACATATAGTTAGACTATGGGAACATCTGGTATAAGATACATATAGTTAGACCATGAGAACATCTGGTATAAGATACATATAGTTAGACCATGGGAACATCTGGTATAAGATACATATAGTTAGACCATGAGAACATCTGGTATAAGATACATATAGTTAGACTATGGGAACATCTGGTATAAGATACATATAGTTAGACCATGAGAACATCTGGTATAAGATACATATAGTTAGACCATGAGAACATCTGGTATAAGATACATATAGTTAGACCATGGGAACATCTGGTATAAGATACATATAGTTAGACCATGAGAGCATCTGGTATAAGATATATATAGTTAGACATAGTTAGACCATGGGAACATCTGGTATAAGATACATATAGTTAGACTATGGGAACATCTGGTATAAGATACATATAGTTAGACCATGAGAACATCTGATATAAGATACATATAGTTAGACCATGAGAACATCTGGTATAACATACATATAGTTAGACTATGAGAACATCTGGTATAAGATACATATAGTTAGACCATGTGAACATCTGGTATAAGATACATATAGTTAGACCATGAGAACATCTGGTATAAGATACATATAGTTAGACCATGAGAACATCTGGTATAAGATACATATAGTTAGACCATGAGAACATCTGGTATAAGATACATATAGTTAGACTATGGGAACATCTGGTATAAGATACATATAGTTAGACCATGAGAACATCTGGTATAAGATACATATAGTTAGACCATGGGAACATCTGGTATAAGATACATATAGTTAGACCATGGGAACATCTGGTATAAGATACATATAGTTAGACCATGGGAACATCTGGTATAACATACATATAGTTAGACCATGAGAGCATCTGGTATATCAAACATAGACCATAAGGGACAAAATGTGTTGGATTTATTATGTCGATAAATGAGCTATAAATCCCATTACGTCCATTGGTTTTCATATCATTATCCCTGCACCAGTATCTGAGAAAGCGTCTTGGTTTTACCCATAATCATTTTTCTCTACGTTCCTGCTGCCCAAGGCTGCGCTGCTTCCAGTAGCAGGGAAGTGTAAACTACTTCTTTGAGGAGATGTTACTTTCAGTGGGATAGTGTAACAGTAACCTCGCCAAAACAAGAGACGAAGAAAAAGCTAATACACAATTAAAAAGGAAGTCACGTTTTTGCAATATTCAGAAAAAATAAGCAAAAATACCATCCAATCTTCGCGTTGGGTGAACCGTCATACAAGATTCATACAAGTGTTGTACACAACAATACATCAGTCTTCCTCGTGTACACGTACACCAGAATTGAATAAATCCTCACAGTAAAATATCGGATTATATCCAACGGGTTTGTTCTCCAAAATACATCGAGGAGGCCTGCTCCAGCTGACGCTCAGTATACATATATGTGGAGTTTGACAGACAGTTGACAGAATCATATTTCGGTGTGAAGGAGATATCACACTCTCTTCCAGCAGATATACCCCGAGGTCAAGAAACATATTACTGGCTTCATCCTGGGGAAAATAGTATATCCATTGTCATCTATTTTGCAGGATACGACTTAACGCCAAGGCGCAGAGAGGGAATATGCATGAAGCTAGTCTTCATCTGAAATACATAGTTGAAACTGAGGGTGAGGGAAAACTAAAGCCTTGAATTTGACTTTGTTCTTCTGTCTTCACTGTATTGGCAGCAAATCTATCATTCAGCATAAGGGGTGTCATGGTTCGTGAGAGATGAGTCTTGTATGACATCTTGGAGGAAGGAGCAGTTTGTTTCGTCCATTTCGTAAACTTATTCACTGAAAAAAGCTTCAAGGAAAGTTGTTCTTCACAGACAGAGGAGCAACGTGTATGATAATGCATTGCTCTGTTGCATTTACATAGACGCCTTGCACTTCTGTGGAGATAATGTGATGCGGGGGAACGTCAACATAGTGAAAAGCCACAGAAGTTGAATATAAAAAAAGAAGAAGAAGAAGACATTTGTAGGGACAGAGTGGCAAAGAAAGACGGGAGGTGGAGAGAGAGAGAGAGAGAGAGAGAGAGAGAGAGAGAGAGAGAGAGAGAGAGAGAGAGGTGAGGGTGAGGGAATGTATATACATATAGCTTCAGCAATATGCTAATGACAGAAACCTGGGATAGTAGCGAGGAGGGTTTCTTTGCCTAGATAGATCAGGCACAACAGCTTGCAGATCATCAAAGAAGTGTTTACAAGAGTCAGTGATGTAGGACGGAGGGTGAACATAAGGTATAGAACGAAGAGTGGAAAAGGAATACAAATACCAGAGTCTCTCCTCCTGGGATGAAGTGTTGGCCTGGCGTAAAGAGGAAAGGAGGAATGGAATGCTCTTTTCCACACAAGGAAAGAGAGCGTTAGCTTCGTGTAGGACAAGTAGGTGTAAGGATGTGAGGCAGACGAGGACACATTAAGAGAGAATAAGTGGTTTTGATGGTGTACTTGTCCTCGCGGGCTGAAGAGCTGTGATCATAGGACGTCTGTCCTCAATTACTGTCCTCGCTGGCTTAAGAGCTTTGATCATAGCACGTCCGTCCTCGATTACTGTCCTCGCTGGCTGAAGAGCTTTGATCATAGCACGTCCGTCCTCGATTACTGTCCTCGCTGGCTGAAGAGCTTTGATCATAGCACGTCCGTCCTCGATTACTGTCCTCGCTGGCTGAAGAGCTCTGATCATAGCACGTCTGTCCTCGATTACTGTCCTCGCTGGCTGAAGAGCTCTGATCATAGCACGTCTGTCCTCGATTACTGTCCTCGCTGGCTGAAGAGCTGTGATCATAGCACGTCTGTCCTCGATTACTGTCCTCGCTGGCTGAAGAGCTTTGATCATAGCACGTCTGTCCTCGATTACTGTCCTCGCTGGCTGAAGAGCTCTGATCAAAGCACGTCCGTGCTCGATTAGGGGCAGGTGGGCATTAGCCAATGACGGTCGACCAGTCGAGGAGAGAAAATGGGAATATAACTTGGAGGAAAATACAGTCCTATGTAGGTGAAGAGCAGGGAGGGTATAGAAAACGGAGGGTGGAAAGAACGATGAGGAGAGAGAGGGAGATTATGACCCTGAATTATGATGGCATAACTCTTGATTTGACCATCAAAGGGTCAGGTCAAAAGGCCAGGCTGTGAAAACCGAAGGACCTTACTGTCGTGCTCGAGCGTCGTACGGACGTGCTCAAATACCGTACCGTCGTGCTCAAATACCGTACTGTCGTGCTCAAATACCGTACTGTCGTGCTCAGATACCGTACCGTCGTGCTCAAAAACGTTCTCTTGCTCTGACTCAACATTAATTCCATCTTAGGGAGAGAAGGTCAAGACGGGTGGTGAGGTGATGAGAACTTTATAAAAGAGATTTATGACGACGTGTTTGAGGGAGACTAGCGAGACGAAGGGAGACGACAGAGGGAGATGGACGACTCTGGTGAGTGAGGTGGCGGGAACAGAGGATTATTTAAGGTGGAGTCGGACGAAAGGCTGTAATTCGTGTGGTTGAGGAGAGTATGTGAGGAAGGAGGAGGAGTGTGTGTGTGTGTGTGTGTGTGTGTGTGTGTGTGTGTGTGTGGCTTAGGAGAGTATGTGAGGGAGGAGGAGGAGTGAGTGTGTGTGTGTGTGTGTGTGTGTGTGTGTGTGTGTGTGTGTGTGTGTGTGTAGCTGTAAATCGTGTGGCTGAGTAGAGTATGTGAGGGAGGAGTGTGTGTGTGTGTGTGTGTGTGTGTGTGTGTGTGTGTGTGTGTGTGTGTGTAGTGTGTGTGACTGGAAATCGTGTGGTGTGTGTGTGGTGTGTGTGTGTGTGTGTGTGAGTGTGTGTGTTGTTGGCTTAGGAGAGTATGTGAGGGAGGAGGAGAGTGTGTGTGTATGTGTGTGGCTTAGGAGAGTATGTGAGGGAGGAGGAGGAGGAAGAGGAGGAGTGGTAGTGGTGTGTGTGTGTGTGTGTGTGTGTGTGTGTGTGTGTGTGTGTGTGTGGGATATCAGTCGTTCCAAAACTACTTTGATAATTTTCTCGATGCCAGCAGACCTTCTTCCCTTGCGTATGTCTGATGTCGTGAATTCCTGTAATTCCTGAAATGTGTAGCAAACCTCTGTATCCGGGTTATGTAAATTTACCGCGTGCCCATACCACTATTGTCGAGTTATATAATTCTGTGAGGTTGCGATTTATATATTTTCTGAGATATTTTGTATATATATATATACATTTAACATATTCACGAATAAACATTTTCGGTATTTTTTTTTTTGTAATTTTGAGATGTTTTGGGGTATGGGTTAGCGGTTTAATATTCCCCAAATATATTCCTTTCTATGGAATAGTTGTATATAGTCGTGACACACCATTTGCTCTGCAGTAAAGATGAGGTACAAGGCATAAAGGCCTGTGTTATGCCCTTCTACACAACAGTTGTGTTGTGCACGCCCCTGCTTCCATTCCCCATTGGCTGTCTCACAGCACAAGTTATGAAGAAGATGTTTCTCGAGTTTCAGAGAAAAGATACAGTAGTTTTATTATAATGTGGGGAAACCGTCTGCAGACAGAGTTCAGCTGTTATCCTGTTGGTGAACTCTAAGCTGGATAAACGAATGAGGATGTGTGGGTAGAGGGAAAAATGAAATGGTTCTGCAAGTTTTACATCACTGAAATCATCCATTGTCGTAGAGGTAACTGGAAAGAGTATTCGAGTTTTCTTAAATTTGTTGAATATCTTTTATTTTTTTTCTTAGCCGTCCGGTATAATTTGAGGTAACACAAGAGAGCTTATCTTTAATTGATGGAATATACTATTTGGTATCGATGTCTGCTCATATAACATGTACAGAGGATGTGGATGTTACATATTTGAAAGTCACCTGTAGAAGATGTTTTCATCTAAGAAAAATTCGAAAGAACAATTTTGAGATTTTTAGATTCTTATGGGCTATGTGTACACACAGTGAGTGTGTATATAGTGATTATCCTTAAGACCTGAAGAAGGTGTTAAGATATGTATATACAGGGTGTCCCAGAACATGTACTCGCTTTTTGACGCTGAATTTCTTTTGGGTCAATTGGATCTGAAAAAAAGTAAAAAAGATCAGTGAGTTATAGGGTGTCAATGAGTACATTTTTTTGGGACACCCTGTATATATATAGTTTCATACCATTCGCCATTTCCCGCATTAGCGAGGTAGCGTTAAGAACAGAAGACTGAGCCTTTAAGGGAATATCCTCACTTGGCCCCCTCCTCTGTTTCTTCTTTCGGAAAGCTAAAAATGAGAGAGGGGGATTTCCAGCCCCCCACTCCCGTATATACATATATATATATATATATATATATATATATATATATATATATATATATATATATATATATATATATATTACTGTGGAATTAATGAAAAAGAAAAGAAACCTTAATTCCCTTAAACAAAGTGTGCACAATTTAAATAGTTTAATTACTAAAGATTTAATGAAATGGAAATGTAACACACTTATTTCCCCAGTTGCCAAAACAATTTGGTGCCTACCGTAAAGTGTTCATATTGCTCTCTCTCTCTCTCTCTCTCTCTCTCTCTCTCTCTCTCTCTCTCTCTCTCTCTCTCTCTGCCATTTCCACAGTATTAATTTTTCCGTGTTTACGGGGCTAATACATTTCGGGGAGTTTTAATGATCTGTATACACTATATAGTGTGTGCGTTTATGAATGCCAGGGTAATAAAAATTTTATGAATGGTTACACACACAAAAAAGGCTTAAATGTGGAAAGCTTTTTTTTTTTATGTGTGTGAAATAAATAATTATTATTATTAATGGTTTTCAGAAACTGACGAAGTTGTATAGTTATGGGAAAGTCAGTCATATAACGAAACGGATGAATGTGTGAATTAAAACAACGTACATAACTTAAAGTAGAAATTAGAGTGTGTGTGTGTGTTTGTGTGTGAGGTAAAGCAGAGAGAATAATGAAAGAAACAGATGAATGTAGGAACGAAATGAAAATGAATAATGTATGAAAAAACAGATGAAAGGATGAAGCAAAATGAATATTGTGAGACACAGATAAATAAGGGGGAACTAAAACAGATGAAAGGATGAAGCAAAATGAGTATTGTGAGACACAGATAAGGAAGGGGGAACTAAAGCAGAGTGGAATACATAGAAAAAAGATGTTCCCTTAACACGTTTGTCAAGTGGCTCATCTGCCACCACACTTGGTAGGAGGGTAACCCCCGCCCACGTTTTCCTTCCCTCCATTCTAGTTAAGAGATTGTCAGAGCTCCTTCCAGTGTCTGTGACCAAACACAGATATCAAAACTTCCTCTGAAGAGTTTTGGTTGTAGATTCAGCTGTGGTTGTGAGTGAAGCTGTCGCCACTTGGAGAGAGAGAGAGAGAGAGAGAGAGAGAGAGAGAGAGAGAGAGAGAGAGAGAGAGAGGTAAGAGATCTGTTGGGTGACGTTAAAGGAGGAGAAATGGATGGGGGGGGAAAATGTCAGATTGTTATGTGCTGTAGCTATGAAACCCAAATATTGTCTTCAATAAAGTCTATATGATATTTATCGACTCGTGACCAACTATTGTTTCCGGAAGCAGAGGAATTGTGTGGACGTCTCTCTTCCTCCAGCAAACACAGATTGTTACAAACTCAAGACTGAACCAAAGTTCCTCAAACACCTCCGGCCGAAGATCTGATATACCATCCCATAAATTGGCCATAAACTTATCATTTATGAAACCAGCGTGATATTACGAATCATGCCACACGCTAAAGGTCAGAAACTTTATCAAAC
This sequence comes from Panulirus ornatus, assembly GCF_036320965.1. NCBI lineage: Eukaryota > Metazoa > Arthropoda > Malacostraca > Decapoda > Palinuridae > Panulirus > Panulirus ornatus. The sequence goes on from NC_092279.1 coordinate 6,934,897, forward strand.
CTCCCTTGAAGTTGCGTCTCGACAGAAAACAATGGTATTACACGCTCGGCAAGGAAATTTGGCTCTTAAGTATCACAAAGTCTTATAAAAGTGCCAGTTATATTGTCGTACTGATGCAAAGTAGATTCATTAAATGAGGAATATCTAATTACGAAGGTGTTAGTGGCCATTGAAACGACGTACTTTTAGTGTTCATTGTTTAATTCCATTATCAGTGCACAGTATGTGTTATAGGCTGGAAGGGAAGATGATAGACAGGCAAGGAAGGCGGTAGACAGACATGTATAAGGCTGTAGACAGGCAAGGAAGACAGGAGACAGGCGTATAGTTGTTTGATGGAGAAGATGGTAAAGAATGGAGATGCAACTGCTGTTAAGTTTATTTCTTATTCATGATTATCCGAAGACCAGTTTCAATCGGAGTTTTCTGCTGTTACCCAAGACCTTTGTAAATGCTCCCATCACACATTATTATAGAATGCCCAGAAGCGTCTCTGTGAGAAGAGACAGTCATTAAGAATTCGAGACGAATTTACTGATGAAGGAAAGACCTCGAAGAAGGAGAGGAAATGATGATGACACAAAAGGAAAGATGTGTGACGAAGATGCGTCTCTGAAGTTGATGACACAGAAGGGAAGATGTGTGACGAAGATGCGTCTCTGAAGTTGATGACACAGAAGGGAAGATGTGTGACGAAGATGCGTCTCTGAAGTTAATGTTGAGACTTCGTTGATAACAGGTTAGAGGAAGTTTGGATCTCGTACGTGTAAAATGTGGATTCCACGGAAGAGGCAGCGGTGCAAGGTTAATCAAGACTTTGAGAGAAGGCCTTTCTAATGAGCTCTCAGATGCGACGGAGGAATGTTAATGGTTGAGAAAGTTTGATGGAAAGAATAGAGAAGATATGACGGAATTTTTCTTCTGTAATAGGCTTGTATTTTGTTCTATAGGGACCATTTAGACATAAAGAGGCAGAAGGCATAGACACCAGCATAAGTGGGAGATAAAGACATTGTTTATTAAGACTAGAGGATAAACAATTGTATAATAAACAATGACATGTCTGTTTTGAACCCCTAAAATCTTAACATGAAACATCAATTCATCTTTTGATTTAGTCTAGATTTTCCCCTCCTGTGTTTGTAAGTATATTTTGCATGTAAGTAACACGAAGGAGTATTGTAATGTGGCCCACTCACAAGACAGCATTCCCCTTCAGTTGAAGTTCAACTCTGGACAGAGATAATATAGTAACATTTCTTCACATTCTCCTAATATTCAGTGAACGAAGGTCCAACTTTCACTCCCGAACTCTTGGTATATAAATACAAGGGAGATTACGAGTATAAACAGTAAGAAATGCGTTTTAAACCTGCGTGTAAGGATATGGCTGGAGTAAAGTAATGTACCTAGTATGTCAGAGCGAGTTATTAAGGGGATTCCAAACCCCCAAAACCACACAGTTATGACCGTCGCTTCGTCTTGCATCCCTCACTGTTTAAGGTGAGGTTACTGAAGCCAGAGCAGCGAACCCTTCCCTTCGTCCTCCTCCTCCTCCTCCTCCTCCTCCTCCTCCTCCTCCTCCTCCTCCTCCTCCTCCTCCTCCTCCTCCTCCTCCTCCTGAGTTTTACTAGATATTAAAAAAGTTTTACCACATCATTTCCGTATGTTTTATTGTCTTGCGAAGTGAAGTATTACAGCCTGTTGTAGTTGTGTGTACGTATTATTATTATTATTATCATTTTCTTTCATACTATTCGCCATTTCCCGCGTTAGCGAGGTAGCATTAAGAACAGAGGACTAGGCCTTTGAGGGAATATCCTCACCTGGCCCTCTTCTCTGTTCCTTCTTTTGTAAAATTAAAAAACGAGAGGGGAAGATTTCCAGCCCCCCGCTCCCTCCCCTTTTAGTCGCCTTCTACGACACGCAGGGAATACGTGGGAAGTATTCTTTCTCCACTATTATTATTATTATTATTATTAATATTATTATTATTATTATTATTATTGTACATTTTCAAAACTCCATTTATGGGTCTTCTGCAGCTTAAAGGCTGCGCTCCACGCAGTAGCAGGGAAATACTAGACTCCGTTTGGAGTGAGAAGGTTCTTGGAAAGATTGTACTCCTTTCCGTCCATTGACGATGTTTACATCCTCAACGAAGGTGACCTCACTTGTGGTGTGATAACCTGCGGGTAGAGTCCGGTAACACCTGTTTAACAAATCATTTTGTATTAGTTTTTTTTTTATGAAGTTTTAGAAACTTAAGCTACAATACGTAATAGACATAAGTTTGGGAATGTTTGATACAAATGTGTGGAAATCTTTGGTGAAGATTGTGAAGCACTCTTATCAGTGTAGGAATCTTTGGTGAAGATTGTGAAGGAGTCTTATCAGTGTAGGAATCTTTGGTGAAGATTGTGAAGGAGTCTTATCAGTGTAGAAATCTTTGGTGAAGATTGCTAAACCCTATTATCAGTGTAGAAATCTTTGGTGAAGATTCTGAAGCACTCTTATCAGTGTAGAAATCTTTGGTGAAGATTCTGAAGCACTCTTATCAGTGTAGGAATCTTTGGTGAAGATTCTGAAGCACTCTTATCAGTGTAGAAATCTTTGGTGAAGATTGTGAAGCACTCTTATCAGTGTACAAATCTTTGGTGAAGATTCTGAGGCACTTTTATCAGTGTAGAAATCTTTGGTGAAGATTGTGAAGCACTCTTATCAGTGTAGAAATCTTTGGTGAAGATTGCTAAACCCTATTATCAGCGTAGGAATCTTTGGTGAAGATTGTGAAGCACTCTTATCAGTGTAGAAATCTTTGGTGAAGATTCTGAAGCACTCTTATCAGTGTAGAAATCTTTGGTGAAGATTCTGAAGCACTATTATCAGTGTAGAAATCTTTGGTGAAGATTCTGAAGCACTCTTATCAGTGTAGAAATCTTTGGTGAAGATTCTGAAGCACTCTTATCAGTGTAGAAATCTTTGGTGAAGATTCTGAAGCACTCTTATCAGTGTAGAAATCTTTGGTGAAGATTCTGAAGCACTCTTATCAGTGTAGAAATCTTTGGTGAAGATTCTGAGGCACTCTTATCAGTGTAGAAATCTTTGGTGAAGATTGTGAAGCACTCTTATCAGTGTACAAATCTTTGGTGAAGATTCTGAGGCACTTTTATCAGTGTAGAAATCTTTGGTGAAGATTGTGAAGCACTCTTATCAGTGTAGAAATCTTTGGTGAAGATTGCTAAACCCTATTATCAGCGTAGGAATCTTTGGTGAAGATTGTGAAGCACTCTTATCAGTGTAGAAATCTTTGGTGAAGATTGTGAAGGAGTCTTATCAGTGTAGAAATCTTTGGTGAAGATTCTGAAGCACTCTTATCAGTGTAGAAATCTTTGGTGAAGATTCTGATCATTGGTGAAGATTCTGAAGCACTCTTATCAGTGTAGAAATCTTTGGTGAAGATTCTGAAGCACTCTTATCAGTGTAGAAATCTTTGGTGAAGATTCTGAAGCACTCTTATCAGTGTAGAAATCTTTGGTTATTTTACCGTTGCGAGACAAAAGTGTAGGATGAGCTTAAGGGAACTGAGATACTGTCTGTATATATAGACTTTAGACCACAGACATACAGGAGAAACATGTGTGATTGCCTCGACCCACGTCACACCGCTGCTTCTGTGAAGGACAGAGAAAAAGCATAAAAAATATCATCATAATGATAATTGTACGTTAGGAAATTCTTTTTTCTTTTGCTTCAGCCATGTGAGATGAGAAGGTAAAGAGCGACAAAATACTATCTGTGAGAACGTACTCATCCGCCACATTAGCACTGCTAGTAGTAGTAGTGGTAGTAGTAGTAGTAGTAGTAGTAGTAGTAGTAGTAGTGGTAGTAGTAGTGGTAGTAGTAGTAGTAGTAGTAGTGGTAGTAGTAGTAGTAGTAGTAGTAGCGATGTATGAGGTAATCAGAAGCCGTTCCAGCTGCTCCTCCTCAAAATCTATTCCCCTTGGGTTGATGTACGCTGTGGGTTGTGGTAGGCAGGGGTTCTGGTGGTGGTAGGGGAAATGGTTTATCCCCTGCATAAAACATCGCTGAGTTAATCGGTCGTTATCCCACCCGAGAAACGTTGCCATAACTAGCATTCAGTCGAGGAGGGAGTAAGAGGAGAGTGGATTACAGAGAGGGAGAGAAGGGAGGATGTGAAGTAGCCCTGGTGGGACTACGTAGGGTTTAGAAAGATGAGGATAGGTTTGGTCACGCCAAAAGCACGTGACGTATGAGTGCGTGTGTACATTTTCGTGTGTGTGTGTGTGTGTGTGTGTGTGTGTGTGTGTGTGTGTGTGTGTGTGACCAGGCAATTATGACAGACATTTGGGAGTGACACAGTGGACATGAATCATTGATATGATACATTGGGTTGACACTGCAAAACGACAAGACATACGTGTGTGTATGTATGGTGGATTTTCATTCTTTTGATACGGGACTTTGCGAACGTATCGTTATGCGCAGTGAATGACAGAATGTGTGTGTGTGTGACGCATAACGAACGTGTGGTCACGTATTTTATATTCTGGATGACGCATGATGCGGTTGAAGAGGCGTAGCCAGCCAATTTGCGACGCAGGTTAGGGCGTAACTGCCGTGAGATACGGAGGTGACTGTTGATGGATGTAACACATAACATCAGAGGAGCGTAAACATGATAACTCTGATATGTTATGAATGTGACAAGTAATGAAGGTGAAGTGTGATATATGGTTATAGACACGTGCCGTGAGGGAGGCTACACGCTGCGTGTGTTTTGAATAACAAGTTATATGCAATGTATATGTGTAACTGAGGAATACTTGGTCTTGAAAACGCAGTGTAGTATGAAGGTCAAATATATATGAAGATGAACCACCGGGAAAAATGACATACGATAAGTTCCCAAGTGCAGTTTCGTGTAATGATCACATCATCATCTGGGGAGATACAAGAATGAGGTATAGAAGTTAGTTGATATGAAAGAAAGACGAAGTTAGGACGCCATTGTTATATATATATATAAGAGGAGGGTGTGGTAGAATGTGGTTTGACAGTCTGTTGTGTCCCGTATAATGGATTCGACGCGTCTTTGACGTATCGCTGGGCCACAGGTGCATTGCAGTGTGGGAAAGTCCCCCCTGGAAGAGATATGATAGGCACTTAGGAAATAATCTGTTGGTGGATCAGTGGAGGGAGAGGGGGAGACGAGGGAGAAGGGATGGAGGGGAGGTGAGCTGTTGAGATGAAGATGGATGAAAGGAGGGGAGTGTAGGTGGGTGGAGGGGAGGGGAGAGAATGATGTGTGGAGGGGGCTGGAAGGGTATGGGGTTAAGAGGGGGGAAAGGGGAAGGGACATGATTATCAGTGACTCCTGGTTGCTAGAGAGAGAGAGAGAGAGAGAGAGAGAGAGAGAGAGAGAGAGAGAGAGAGAGAGAGAGAGAGAGAGAGAGGGGGGGGACACGTTATCATTGTCCTCATCATTTGATGGGCTGCAACTAGCATAATTGATAGCGTCTGCAGGGGAATGATAAAGGCAAAATCTAGAGGGGGAAGTCTAGAGAAAACTAGAGGCATTTCTTTGTCTGCAAGCTCCCATTTTTATGTACATCAAGACGTTTTTACTCCTGTAATGATAGATAAGTTCTAACTGATATTACTCTTGTTGTGAGAGATATCATAGATATCCTAGATAGATCTAGTTCGTCTAATTACTAGAAATAGAAGGATTGAGCATAGACAATACGACAGTGACCAGCCTCGTACGTGACATTACCCCTCTTGTAACTCCTTCTATTCACGGTGGTGAACTGAAGACGTGTGACAGCTTAAGACGCAGGTCACAACCACGACGAAAATAGGAAGGCTAAAAAAAAAAAAAAAAGAACCGAAAGAAAACGAGTGTTGGTGGTTCAAATGAGTGAGATAAGTACACTCGCCTTTATGAAGGAGGCGACTCTCTGTAGGTCAAATGTCAAAGGTTAAAGTGTGACCTGCTGTTCCTTGTCTTCCTAATTCAGGGAACGTGTTTCTTTTAGCTTCTTGGCGACACTGACTTAGGTAAAGTGATGAAGTACATTTTTGATCGCTGGTTTGTACTTGAATGTTAGTATTTTGGGTGTATGTGTCTTTTAGTTTCATAGAGTTATTGAGTGAAATGATTTAGTATATTTTTGATTGCTATTTTATTATTATTGCTATTTTATTTTAGTATATTTTTGATTGCTATTTTACTGTTATTGCTATTTTATTTTAGTATATTTTTGATTGCTATTTTATTATTATTGCTATTTTATTTTAGTATATTTTTGATTGCTATTTTATTCGTGGTTGTGGATTCTAACACCGTCAGGGTTTAATTTGATCTCCATTTTTCGTATTCCAACATGAAATTGGTAAGGTATTGAATAGTGTTGAAAATGTGGGATTGAATTAACGTAGATTAAAGGAAAACATGTTTAAGAAATATGTTGTTAAATTTTGTATGTTTCATGTTTTTGTTTCTGTTTATTTGCTCACAAGTATTCTATATACTCTTGATAAACACTACCGAACATCCAAATGTTTTCGAAACTAAACTTTTGATAACGAAAACGGTTTGCCAGCTCGGACTCATTGTTTGACGTTTGCTTAAGTATTAGGAAACTGGTATTACTTCGGACTTTGAATTTACAGTCATGCCTGATTAAAATTGATCAAGATATATATTCACGAAACACAAGCAAAGTATAGATGGCCATCACAAAAATTTTGCTTCTTCATATTTTCAGTTTTGTGTTATATTATGAGGTAGATTTGATACTTATGTTATAGTATGAGGTAGATTTGATACTTATGTTATAGTATGAGGTAGATTTGATACTTATGTTATAGTATGAGGTAGATTTGATACTTATGTGATAGTATGAGGTAGATTTGATACTTATGTGATAGTATGAGGTAGATTTGATACTTATGTTTCGTTATCGCAACTTTAGTTCAAAAAATATACCAGTTAATTCAGCTTATTACACTTATCTCTTTTGGTTCTGTACGACCCTGTCATCTGGTATAATCTGTAAGCTTTATCTACCCTGTCATTTGGCATGATCTGTAAGCTTTAACTGACCTTGTCATCTGGCATGATCTTTAAGCTTTATCTGACCTTGTCATCCGGCTTGATCTTTAAGCTTTATCTGACCTCGTCATCCGGCTTGATCTTTAAGCTTTATCTGACCTCGTCATCCGGCATGATCTTTAAGCTTTATCTGACCTTGTCATCCGGCTTAATCCGTAAGCTTTATCTGACCTCGTCATCCGGCATGATCATTAAGCTTTATCTGACCTCGTCATCCGGCATGATCTTTAAGCTTTATCTGACCTCGTCATCCGGCTTAATCCGTAAGCTTTACCTGACCTTGTCATCCGGTTTAATCCGTAAGCTTTATCTGACCCTCGTCATCCAGCTTGATCTGTAAGCTTTACCTTCATCAAGGCCATGAGTGGTGAGGCTCTCCCTCATATCTGACCAATAAGTCATGAGGTAGAAATGAGAATGAAGCTAATGATCAGCATTGGATTCTCAAACGTTCCGTCTGAGAAAGGGTTTTAAGTTCAATGGTGTTGGATCAGCGATGAGGAAAACGAGGGAAGGAGAGCTATTTCTCGTGGACTCGCCCATTTCCACTTGTAAGTAACTATGTGATTTTTACACCACATTTTTAAGGAATGCGTGAAATTCCACTGATTTGACTGATGATATAGTGGTCATCATGATTTATGAAGAGATTTGATATCTCCATTTGCTACAAGGGGTTCATTTTTATCTTAATGTTTCGTTTCGTTTTTAAAAGAATTTTTTTTGGTTTGGTTAGGCAATATAAAACCTTCAGGTAACTTACTTTATTTTTTATTATTAGGCTCGTATTATTACTGCTATATGCACGCGTTGTTTGAAATGACGTGAAAATTTTATTATCTAGATTTCATCTATTTGGTAATATCGAGTGTTGGTATGACAACACACACACACACACACACACACACACACACACACACACTGACACACACACACGCACACTGACACACACACACACACACTGACACACACACGCTCACTGACACTGACACACACACACACACACTGACACACACACACTGACACACACACACACACACACACACACACACACACACATACACACACAGATATATATATATATATATATATATATATATATATATATATATATATATATATATATATAGAGAGAGAGAGAGAGAGAGAGAGAGAGAGAGGGGGAGAGAGAGAGAGATGAAACACCACGGTAAAGAATATTCCTTTCTCTAAAATTGTGTATTATGGACACATCTCTCAGACTATATTATGTCCCGAAAGAAAAACGACTCCACATTTTCTTCTTCCCCCAGCACCCCCCCCCCCCCCCTAACCTCCCTCCTTCACCCCCTCTTCCTTTTTTTTTTTCTTTTTTAAGCAACATTCGTCGAGGAGGAAGAAGAGGGCTAAGTTATGTCTTCGTATAGTACCTAACCCTTACAGAGAAACACCCAGTTACCCACTGATCCCGGGGACATATCCCATCCCCTTCCCACACACTAAGCTCCGACGGGACATGGCAGAAGACGATCCCATTGTGATCGTACGGGATTATAGACTTAACGACCCGTAGCCAACCGTAAAAGCAGTCTGTTAATGCAGTAATGGGAGACGTCATGAGAACCACAGGTCCTTAGACTGGCGATGACTGGCGATGACTGACGATGACTGGGGTTGACTGGTGTTGACTGGCGATGACTGGCGTTGACTGGTGTTGACTGGTGTTGACTGCCGTTGACTGGCGTTGACTGGCGATGACTGGTGTTGACTGACGATGACTGGTGTTGACTGACGATGACTGGTGTTGACTGACGATGACTGGCGTTGACTGACGATGACTGGTGTTGACTGACGATGACTGGTGTTGACTGACGATGACTGGCGTTGACTGACGATGACTGGCGTTGACTGACGATGACTGGTGTTGACTGGCGTTGACTAACGATGACTGGCGATGACTGGGGTTGACTGGCGATGACTGGTGTTGACTGGTGTTGACTGGTGTTGACTGACGATGACTGGCGATGACTGACGATGACTGGCGATGACTGGTATTGACTGATGATGACTGGCAATGACTGACGATGACTGGTGTTGACTGACGATGACTGGCGTTGACTGACGATGACTGACGATGACTGGTATTGACTGGCGATGACTGACGATGACTGGCGATGACTGCCGTTGACTGGCGATGACTACTGTTGACTGGCGTTGACTGGGAGGTGATAATGTCCTCTCTCTAAGGGCCCGGCCCGGCCCGGCTGGCTGACTGTCGCTGTGGGATATTCTTGGCCAGTCAGGTCATGTCCGCGGTCATGGGGAGGGGGAGGGGGAGGGGAAGGGGGGGGGGGGTGTTGCTGTTGACGCAGTTGTGCGATCGTGCGTCGCAAAACAGCGTCACCACAACTACCCTGTTGGTTGTTACGGTGTGTGTGTGTGTGTGTGTGTGTGTGTGTACCGTTTCTCTCCCCTCGTTCGATGTGTGTACCGATGGGGTACGGTTCGGTACAACTGGGAAAATGGTACCTTGCAACTACTGCTGGTACTGCCTCTCTCTCTCTCTCTCTCTCTCGCCAGGCCGTAAGGGCTTCCCCATAATACATCAGTTACTACATAATGACGTAGTTTACCATGGGGCAATATGGTGAGTTACGAGGATATTATGGGGCCTGGTCTTAAAGGGATGTTGATATTATGAAAACGTATATCCCGTTAGGGGAGTGAGGAAGGCTCCGTGCATTGTGACTGGTTAGGTGAGCTCGCTCTAGTTCGGCAGTGAGGACCAGAGAGAGAGAGAGAGAGAGAGAGAGAGAGAGAGAGGGAGAGTTTTTAAGCAATTAGCATCGTTATTTTCAAGCGCCTGGTGAAACAGGAATAGCCCTCTTGTAAGTCTTTCAGAATTTCTATTCATCAGAGCAGAGAAAAAAAGAGGAAAAAAAAAATGTAGACGGGAAAGATTTCTTTTTTCTTTTTTTTTTCATCAGGTATGATATAACATGTTTAGATGTTAAATGATGTTAAATTGAGTCGAGGGATGGAGACGCATCGTAACCCCATGGATCGCCTGGTTTCGGTTCGTAGTGGAGTGTCTTTTGCACTCTGGATTGTAGGAGTCTTGCTTGTATACTGTGACGGAGATATTATTCTTGCCTCAGCCGTCATCCTACATCCTTGGTACGACTAGGAGGAGGAGGAGGAGGAGGAGGAGGGAGGACGAGGAGGAAGAGGAAGACGCCCCTCTTCCTCAGCCCACGTCTTCCAGCCTCAGGATGCGTGGAAGGAAGAGTTGGACATCTTCCTCTCTCTTCGTCTCCATCCTCCCTAGTACGACAAGGAGGAGGAGGAGGAAGAGGAGATAGAAGAGGAGAAGAAGGAGGAAGGAAATGAGGTGCTCCTCCCTTATCCTTCGTCGTCCCTGTCCAGACTCCCGCATCATATCCTCCCTCAAGATGCGTCATAATATTGTTGCAGCGGTGCCTCACCTGTTGTAAGCTGAATGCCGCCTTTTATAGTCTAGTCTTTTGGCCTCGCCAGGCCCCAAGAACGCTCACCAGTGCCTCCTGTTGGCTGTCAAAGCTCTGTGTAGCGTTCTATTCCCCTTCTGTTGACATGGCAAGCTCAGGATGATTATAAATCGCAAGTTGATGATCGTCTTTGGATGATTGGTTTATGGTTGGTTTAGAGGATGATATCATTATACTATTTTTTTGGGGCTTCCATTCTGAGGTTTTCAGTCTTCTGTCTCGCCGATTCATTCTGTCTTTTATGTGTAACCTCCTGTCTAACATAACGTGGTTTAAGGGACGGGTTGACTGACCATATGCTTGTAAGTCAGTAGTATAAGTCAGTAGTGTAAGTCAGTAGTAAGTACATATTGCTGAAAATAGCGCAAGGAACTCTAAGGACTTTTTCAGTTACATTGGAAGCAAGAGAGTCATTATTACCCAGTCAGTTTGGCCATTGATTACGAAAAATCACAGGTTTGGTTCAAGATGATAAAACCTTGGGAAAGATCTTAAAATGACGTGATTTTTCAAATGAATTGCCCGTTGGAGAAGCGACATGCGTTCCACATCCAGTGGCATGAACCAAGAGGAGTGAGCAAGCCTGAGAATGGCTAGACGTAACAAGTGGCGTGCCACAAGGATCAATCTTGGGGCCAGTGATTTTTTGATATATGGCAATGGCATTGACAACAGGCTGCAGTGTAAGATATCCAGATTCTCGGAAGGCATTAAACTAGGGAAATAGAGCGACAGCAGATATGGAACGTCTCATAAGTGTACGTTCTCCTCGCTAAACTGATGGACTGGATTCGCGGGTGATACATGAATTTAGATATGGATAATTGCAAAGTTGTACACATCACCTGTAAAGAGGAGAAGAAAAATGAGGGAATTAGCTTAAGCGCTATAATCTCTAATGACCAAAAATCCAGTTATCATTGCGTAGAAGCAACAGAAAATAGAACAGAATTTTAATCTTCATAGATAGTGTACTGGAATTCCAGAACTTCAAAGGGCATAAACAGAATAGACCACAGCGATGAACTCCCACAAATTATACTCGAAATGAGAGACACATCCTGTGAGAGAAGTATATGATGACCAACATATATTTACCTGAGGCCTTTGGAATTATGAAAGCCTTTGACGTTCTCGATCTAAAGAATTACCTAACGTTAAATATGTTTGACTTTACTAATGAACACGGACTGGCTCTCAAAGATATTACATTGAATGAGGAAAAGTATTATTTCCTCGAACAAAATTGTTAATGTTTGACCCATATTAGTGCTTGAAAACAGGAGTATATTCTTGAATATTATTTGAGCTTCTAAAGGTACATTTAAAGCAAACAGGCGTGTCTTCTTAAGTCTTCTGTTCACTAAAACAAGTTTCTGATGTCTTCCAGTGCCACAACCAGCCTGGAAGAGACCCGATGGTCTGCAGGTGTTTGCAATTACATTGTTATTCCTTTGCGTACTTGTCAATTGGTGAGGTGTTGCGATGAAATGAACGAGGCGATGGCTATGACACCACACTGGTTTACTTAGTGGCATTCACATCCCACATGCTCTGTCCAATCGGGCCCATCGCCAGTCTGCTTCTGGTAATCCGATTCGTCAATTGGTAGGTGAGCATAGACGTAATTGCTGGTAATGGTACAAAAAAAAAAATGTTTTGGTTTGTCCTCATTGTAACAGTTCAAATATTCTTTGTTTACCTTATTTTTTTTTTTTCTGATCTTTGTAAAGATTAGTGTGTGTGTACGTGTGACTTTGTATGTGTCAATGAATGAATTGATAAATGAATAAATAATGGTTATTGAATTTGGGCAACCATTCAGCTATGATTGTTATATGTGTGTTACTGGGAGAGATTTTTACACCATGACCCGTCTCTCTACCTTACATATATATATATATATATATATATATATATATATATATATATATATATATATATATATATATATATATTCCTATGAGTCCACGGGGAAAATGAAACACGATAAGTTCCCAAGTGCACTTTCGTGTAATAATCACATCATCAGGGGAGACACAAGAGAGAAATATAACAGTCAGTTGATATACATCGAAGAGACGAAGCTAGGACGCCATTTGGTAAACATGTTTACCAAATGGCGTCCACACACACACACACACTAGCCTAAGCCAGGTACCAACCCCGAAGGGAGGATGAACACCAGGGGTGAGTGTAAAGCTGTGTGTATGTCTCTTGCTATGCAAGTGTCTCCATTGTGTATGTCTGTTGCAACAGGAGTCCCGCCGTTGCATATGCTGTTGCCAGGAGAGTATCTCCTCTGTTGTGGTGTCCGGTATATATATATATATATATATATATATATATATATATATATATATATATATATATATATATATCCCTGGGATAGGGGAGAAAGAATACTTCCCACGTATTCCCTGCGTGTCGTAGAAAGCGACTAAAAGGGAAGGGAGCGGGAGGCTGGAAATCCTCCCCTCTCATTTTTCTTTTTCCAGAAGAAGGAACAGAGAAGGGGGCCAGGTGAGGATATTCCCTCAAAGGCCCAGTCCTCTGTTCTTAATGCTACCTAGCTAATGCGGGAAATGGCGAATAGTATGAAAGAAAGAATATATATATATATATATATATATATATATATATATATATATATATATATATATATATAATCTTGAGGTGTAAGGTTATAACTTGGGTCTAGCTTTATTGTGGATGGCATGTTATAACTCCGGCAACACCTCGCTGCTCCACCTCGTCATCGCTCCGTTAATCTGGAAAGGTTAATAAAGGCGTCGTCCCGGAGAGAGAGGTGTACCGTAAGGCGATGCTATAGATATGACACCAACGCATCGCTTCGAGTTAAGAACGAGAGCCATCTTCATTTCTGGTCTCGTCCTCGTGCCTCGAAAAGCATATATATATATATATATATATATATATATATATATATATATATATATATATATATATATATATATATATATAAATATATATATATATATATATATATATATATATATATATATATATATATATCACGAAGGGGTGGTAATAATCCTCTTTAACATTTCATCTGCTGGAAGTGAATGGATTCTTTTAAGTTCCCATTATGTGTTGTTGAAGCCTCAGGGTGTCTGACGTGTGACGTGGGTTTTCATTATTTTTTTTGTGATGGACAACCATCCAAAAAAAAAAAAAAAGATCCATGTTTTTGTGTCAGATAATATGACACAACGGACGAAGGATTTTGACAAATGTTCCTGGGTCTTGCCTCACACTGGTAGCTTTGCTTTCCTTATATTTATATATCTTTTGATATGCGTAAAACTATCTATATTTAGATTATGCTGTTTTCAAACAAATATTGCATCTCATTTATTATTTATATCTAGAGCAATAGCTCCTACAGAGCAACTACAACAGTTGTAAAGAAATACTTCTCATGCGCGTTTCCAATCCTACCAAACCACTAGGAATTGTAGCGTTCATTTCTAAATCCATCGGTCAACATCAGTAAAGGTACTTAATTTGTTGGTTGTACATACTCCCGCTCTGCTGATCGATGTATTACAAATAACCTCTATTAATGTATCTGATACAGTACCCCCGTTTATATACATGATACAGTAACTCTGTGCTAATTTCTGCCATACAGTAACCTCAGTTAACATATGCGATGTAAGAAGCTGTAGCAAATTTATTTAATAGCTTCTGCTATAACAGCGTTACATACCAGACAATACAATACACTAAGACATTCTGTGATACAGTAACACCAGTTGTATTACACAGTAGCACCAGTGAACTACATGACACAGTAGCACCTATACGCTAAATGACAGTTAATCCTTACGACCCTATAAGACGGTATGTCATTGGTATGACAGTTGGCCCGTCATTCTATTTATGACACTAACTCGATATATGACAGTGTGGCTCTGGCCCTATGTATATGACACGGGAGTCCCACCAATTTAGAAAGGACATTTGTTCCTGACATCATAGTGTTCATGTTGGCCTCAAGATAACATGGGGGTCAGATATATATATATATATATATATATATATATATATATATATATATATATATATATATATATATATATATATATTTTTTTTTTTTTTTTATACTTTGTCGCTGTCTCCCGCGTTTGCAAGGTAGCGCAAGGAAACAGACGAAAGAAATGGCCCAACCCCCCCCCCCCCATACACATGTACATACACACGTCCACACACGCAAATATACATACCTACACAGCTTTCCATGGTTTACCCCAGACGCTTCACATGCCTTGATTCAATCCACTGACAGCACGTCAACCCCTGTATACCACATCGCTCCAATTCACTCTATTCCTTGCCCTCCTTTCACCCCCCTGCATGTTCAGGCCCCGATCACACAAAATCTTTTTCACTCCATCTTTCCACCTCCAATTTGGTCTCCCTCTTCTCCTCGTTCCCTCCACCTCCGACACATATATCCTCTTGGTCAATCTTTCCTCACTCATTCTCTCCATGTGCCCAAACCATTTCAAAACACCCTCTTCTGCTCTCTCAACCACGCTCTTTTTATTTCCACACATCTCTCTTACCCTTACGTTACTTACTCGATCAAACCACCTCACACCACACATTGTCCTCAAACATCTCATTTCCAGCACATCCATCCTCCTGCGCACAACTCTATCCATAGCCCACGCCTCGCAACCATACAGCATTGTTGGAACCACTATTCCTTCAAACATACCCATTTTTGCTTTCCGAGATAATGTTCTCGACTTCCACACATTTTTCAAGGCTCCCAAAATTTTCGCCCCCTCCCCCACCCTATGATCCACTTCCGCTTCCATGGTTCCATCCGCTGACAGATCCACTCCCAGATATCTAAAACACTTCACTTCCTCCAGTTTTTCTCCATTCAAACTCACCTCCCAATTGACTTGACCCTCAACCCTACTGTACCTAATAACCTTGCTCTTATTCACATTTACTCTCAACTTTCTTCTTCCACACACTTTACCAAACTCAGTCACCAGCTTCTGCAGTTTCTCACATGAATCAGCCACCAGCGCTGTATCATCAGCGAACAACAACTGACTCACTTCCCAAGCTCTCTCATCCCCAACAGACTTCATATTTGCCCCTCTTTCCAGGACTCTTGCATTTACCTCCCTAACAACCCCATCCATAAACAAATTAAACAACCATGGAGACATCACACACCCCTGCCGCAAACCTACATTCACTGAGAACCAATCACTTTCCTCTCTTCCTACACGTACACATGCCTTACATCCTCGATAAAAACTTTTCACTGCTTCTAACAACTTGCCTCCCACACCATATATTCTTAATACCTTCCACAGAGCATCTCTATCAACTCTATCATATGCCTTCTCCAGATCCATAAATGCTACATACAAATCCATTTGCTTTTCTAAGTATTTCTCACATACATTCTTCAAAGCAAACACCTGATCCACACATCCTCTACCACTTCTGAAACCGCACTGCTCTTCCCCAATCTGATGCTCTGTACATGCCTTCACCCTCTCAATCAATACCCTCCCATATAATTTACCAGGAATACTCAACAAACTTATACCTCTGTGATTTGAGCACTCACTCTTATCCCCTTTGCCTTTGTACAATGGCACTATGCACGCATTCCGCCAATCCTCAGGCACCTCACCATGAGTCATACATACATTAAATAACCTTACCAACCAGTCAACAATACAGTCACCCCCTTTTTTAATATATATATATATATATATATATATATATATATATATATATATATATATATATATATATATATATATATATGGCATTTCATATATCTGATGTACATCTAATTAGCTTATGTAATCGGTATCGTAGCGCGATCTTACATGAAATATAGGGAGCTTAAGATAACGAGCTTTGTAATCATCGTAGATAAACCACGTCAATTGTGATTTGGGGAAAAATAAAAAAAGAGGAACCATCGTCTTAAATACACACTGTAACTACACAGCGCCAGGCACGTCAGACCTTCTGATGTGTGTGTGATTATGTCCATCATATCTGCTTGGAATAGCGAAGCTCCCCAAATTTGCATACTGGACGAGGGTCATGCGAACTGCAGGTAAAGCAAGGGAGGGTCCGGGGTGATCCGAATAATGTTGCTTCCTCCGGGTGATTGCACTCTCGGGTTTGGCCAGGCGAACCTGTTGATGGTGCCATAATGTTGCTTGGATTGTTGGTCCAGCGAGAGACTGGCTCACCACCTCTTTTACCTCGTGAACTGCCTGGAGTCCATCACTCTCCCTCTACCCCTTGACTCTCTTTCCTCCTCCTCCTCCTCCTTCTTCTCTTCGTCCTCTTCCCTCTCTTCCTCTTCCTCCTCCTTGAGCACGACAGTACATCTTAACTCTCTTCTCTCTTCATCTATATACATTAGAAATGTGTTCCTATTACTGTCCACAGGTATATAAACTCGTCTGACATTGCCCTGTACTCCTCTTCCTCTGCCTCTGCACCTCCTCCTCCTCCTCCTCCTCTCCATCACGCTGGCTCCCTCTCCCCTCACGCTTGCGTCAGACACCGCCTCCACCTCTGTTATTTTAACTAAGAATTCCATGGAGGCGCTCCGATCCAGTCCCAGGGGAAGGGAGATGGAAGAAGCGGACGATAAAGAGTACCATGTATCGTACCGTCGTGATCACTGATCGTACCTTCGTGATCAAGGATCGTACCGTCGCGATCACTGATCGTACCTTCGTGATCAAGGATCGTACCGTCTTGATCAAGGACCGTACCGTCGTGTTCACATACTGCAGCGTCCTGGGCAGCAAGAGCCTTGCACCAAACAAGCAGCGTAAGCTAGACAAATACTGTGTTAACACCTTGATGTACCTCACCCACGCCTGAAGCTCCCCAGCTAATGCTAATCTCGCTCCACTCCCACAAAATTTACTGCTGAGTTTTACCTTCGCCAAGACATCTTACTCCCCCTCATCTTCTGTCTCCCAGTCTCCTCACTTCTTGGGCCAAACGAGTGCATTCCCATAGGGAAGATATATATATATATATATATATATATATATATATATATATATATATATATATATATATATATATACACGCCATTTCCCGCATTAGCGAGGTGGCGTTAAGAACAGAGGACCGAGCCTTTGAGGGAATATCCTCACTTGGACCCCCTCTCTGTTCCTTCTTTTGGAAAATATGTATATATATATATATATATATATATATATATATATATATATATATATATATATATATTACGCGATTCGACTCTTAACTCTTTAGATTTTCCCGGGGTGAGCGCTACGCGCTAGCCTCGCCTGATAGCAAAATCTTGCAATAGGTTAGTAAAGTTAAAGTTAGAGATAGGTATGTACACTCGAGTTCACATGGTGGAGTGGTTAGCGTTGCGACCCATCCATCTAAAGGCCCCGAGATCGAATCCCGATCAGGGGAGCCATTTCGCAGCCAACACAGCTGTTTATTCTCACCCTTTTAGAGGTGGTCGATGATAGGGTACATGACGCGAGCTTAGGGATGCAATTACGTTTGATTACTGTGTAATCATAAGGGTAAGACGGTGGTAATGTATGTATATACGAGGCTAAGAGACGGGGCAACACAAGTGTAAACCTCTCTCTCTCTCTCTCTCTCTCTCTCTCTCTCTCTCTCTCTCTCTCTCTCTCTCTCTCTCTCTCTCGCAACACACTGATGGTAATCAATACACACGACAGACAAGTCGTTAACACACGTAAACACACACACACACACACACACACGGTTTACAGAAGACCAAGGGGACAATTACAGGTGTTAACAGGGGACTAAATCACTGTTGACGTGGTCCTGTTTGCAGCAGACAAACTCACTGTTGACGTGGTCCTGTCTGCAGCAGACAAACTCACTGTTGACGTGGTCCTGTTTGCAGCAGACAAACTCACTGTTGACGTGGTCCTGTTTGCAGCAGACAAACTCACTGTTGACGTGGTCCTGTCTGCAGCAGACAAACTCACCGTTGACGTGGTCCTGTCTGCAGCAGACAGACTCACTGTTGACGTGGTCCCGTCTGCAGCAGACAAACTCACTGTTGACGTGGTCCCGTCTGCAGCAGACAAACTCACCGTTGACGTGGTCCTGTCTGCAGCAGACAAACTCACTGTTGACGTGGCCCTGTCTGCAGCAGACAAACTCACTGTTGACGTGGTCCTGTCTGCAGCAGACAAACTCACTGTTGACGTGGTCCTGTCTGCAGCAGACAAACTCACTGTTGACGTGGTCCTGTCTGCAGCAGACAAACTATTGACGTGGTCCTGTCTGCAGCAGACAAACTCACTGTTGACGTGGTCCTGTCTGCAGCAGACAAACTGTTGACGTGGTCCTGTCTGCAGCAGACAAACTATTGACGTGGTCCTGTCTGCAGCAGACAAACTCACTGTTGACGTGGTCCTTTTTGCAGCAGACAAACTATTGACGTGGTCCTGTTTGCAGCAGACAAACTCACTGTTGACGTGGCCCTGTCTGCAGCAGACAAACTCACTGTTGACGTGGGGTTTCATCAGCTCAAAGCCGGGAAAATAATACTCTGCTTTTATCTCATCATTATCAATTATTCATCCTGTTCCAAAGAGATTCGTTGGGGGGGGTGTTTCGTATTGCATGTGGACTCTCCTTGCTTGAAAAACACCCTCCCACCTACAAAAAAAACCCCAAGTCCCTGAGCGATGCTCTGTGGTAGCGAGCGAAATCTTTTAAGCCTATATGGTCATCAAGTGGAAAGCGTAACATATCGCTTTTATGAGTTTTACGTTGAAGTTCGGAAATATTCATGAGCGATAATTAAGGGCAGTTCTGAGATTAGCAAAGGGATTATCTCTTTTTTTTTTTTTTTCCTCCAGAGCAGAAACTTTTTTGGGGGGATATGTTGTGTAAATGTTTTTGCATATGTATGTATCTTTGTGTGTGTGTGGTGTGTGTGGGTGTGTGTGTGTGTGTGTGGGTGTGGTGTGTGTGTGTGTGGGTGTGTGTGTGGGTGTGGATGTGTGTGTGTGTGGGTGTGGTGTGTGTGTGTGTGTGTGTGGTGTGTGTGTGTGTGTGTGTGTGTGTGTGTGTGTGGATGTGTGTGGGTGTGGGTGTGGATGTGTGTGTGTGTGGATGTGTGTGTGTGTGGGTGTGGATGTGTGTGTGGGTGTGTGTGTGGGTGTGGATGTGTGTGTGGGTGTGTGTGTGTGTGTGTGTGTGTGTGGATGTGTGTGGGTGTGTGTGTGGGTGTGTGTGTGTGTGTGTGTGGGTGGGTGTGGATGTGTGTGTGTGTGTGTGTGTGTGTGTGTGTGTGTGTGTGTGGGTGTGGATGTGTGTGGGTGTGTGTGTGGGTGTGGATGTGTGTGTGTGTGTGGGTGGGTGGGTGTGTGTGTGTGTGTGTGTGTGTGTGTGTGTGTGTTTCACAGTTATCCATAGTTAAAATCGAGCTAAATCCAGAATTATGATAGTAAAATTTAAAAGGACTATTTGTCACTGTTGTGCTAATGTATCGCCTCTTCCCACATCTCTAACCCACAATAGATGTTTTGTTGACCTAAACCATTACGTGGGCCAAAGTCTTATAATATTTTGTTTACGTCTTTTCTTGTTATATTTAATGTTAGATGTGACTTCCTCCCCATTCCATATCACGTGTGTGCCCGTCTATAATCACCTATTCCTTCTGTACGGGGAGGGAGTTGTACACTCGTGGGGGTCCCATCTCTTGTACTGTAAGGGGAGGGAGGTGTACACTCGTGGGGCCCCATCTCTTGTACTGTACGGAGAGGGAGTTCTACACTCGTGGGGCCCCATCTCTTGTACTGTATGGATAGGGAGTTGTACACTCGTGGGGCACCATCTCTTGTACTGTGCGGGGAGGGAGTTGTACACTGGTGGGGCCCCATCTCTTGTGCTGTATGGAGAGGGAGTTGTACACTCGTGGGGCCCCATCTCTTGTACTGTACGGAGAGGGAGTTCTACACTCGTGGGGCCCCATCTCTTGTGCTGTATGGAGAGGGAGTTGTACACTCATGGGGCCCCATCTCTTGTACTGTACGGGGAGGGAGGTGTACACTCGTGGGGCCCCATCTCTTGTACTGTACGGGGAGGGAGGTGTACACTCGTTGGGCCACCATCTCTTGAACATTCTCAACTATCATACGTCATCCATTTATGCATGGCGTCTGCATTAACCATGTCCTCAAGTCACGAAATTTAGCACGAGAAAAATTGTTGAGAGAGAGAGACTTCAAGAAGTACTTTGACCGTATGAGTGTGGTGGATGAATAAACCAGAATTGAGTCTTGTGTTACTCATTCTACTCCATTCATCCACGACTCATGCATATGAGTTCTTCTTTACATCTTTCTTAATGATGTTCTTGTTTGATATCATGTTATTTCCTCTGGTTCCTCTACATCTACGTCTCTTGAAGAACTGTTCTGTGTTCACGTCGTATGTGTGTGTGTGTGTGTGTGTGTGTCTAGAGGCCCACGCAATGGTGTGGCGACGCTTATTTCCTACGTTCGTGTAACTCTCTCTCTCTCTCTCTCTCTCTCTCTCTCTCTCTCTCTCTCTCTCTCTCTCTCTCTCTCTCTCTCTCTCTCTCTCTCTCTCTCTCTCTCTCCCGGGCACTTGAACCAGCCCTGCCTGATTGATCAAAAGTTATCGGTCAAGTTAGCCACATTTACGTGAACAGTCGGTCAAAATTTGTTCAAGTTCAGCAGCGGAGGATTACTTCAGCCTGCCTCTCTCTCTCTCTCTCTCTCTCTCTCTCTCTCTCTCTCTCTCTCTCTCTCTCTCTCTCTCTCTCTCTCTCTCTCTCGCCCCCCCCTGGGGAGCTTTTCCACGCTGTGAAGGGCTACAGAATAGATGAATCTGGATCATTGTCGCTACGGTATTTCATGTGGTGGTCGTTTCAGTATGTATTTTTTTTTTTCAGGGATTTGCCGAAAGTATTTAGGAAGGGGAAAAAAAAGTATTAAAAGCTTTAGGTATTATTGTTGCTGGAATTATCAGTAATTACTTGGCTCAGTGATAGTTTTGGTAGTATTTGTATGGAATTATCATTAATTGGTATGGAATGATCTTTAATTTGTATGGAATTATCATTAATTTGTATGGAATTATCATTAATTTGTATGGAATTATCATTAATTTGTATGGAATTATCATTAATTTGTATGGAATGATCTTTAAATTGTATGGAATTATCATTAATTTGTATGGAATTATCATTAATTTGTATGGAATTGTCATTGATTTATATGGAATTATCATTAATTTGTATGGAATTATCATTAATTTGTATGGAATTATCATTAATTTGTATGGAATTATCATTAATTTGTATTAAATTATCATTAATTTGTATGGAATTATCATTAATTTGTATGGAATTATCATTAATTACTAGAGTCATTGATATATTTTTCTCTTACTCATAATTTGAACTCCGAATACTTTGTCTTTCTCTGGTTTGAAGTCAGTACTTCAGATGAGTGACTGTACTCATGAAATTTCAATTATAAACCAGTAATTTCAACTATAAACCAGTAATTTCAACTATAAACCAGTAATTTCAACTATAAACCAGTAATTTCAACTATAAACCAGTAATTTCAACTATAAACCTGTAATTTCAACTATAAACCTGTAATTTCAACTATAAACCAGTAATTTCAACTATAAACCTGTAATTTCAACTATAAACCTGTAATTTCAACTATAAACCAGTAATTTCAACTATAAACCAGTAATTTCAACTATAAACCCGTAATTTCAACTATAAACCAGTAATTTCAACTATAAACCTGTAATTTCAACTATAAACCAGTAATTTCAACTATAAACCAGTAATTTCAACTATAAACCCGTAATTTCAACTATAAACCAGTAATTTCAACTATAAACCTGTAATTTCAACTATAAACCAGTAATTTCAACTATAAACCAGTAATTTCAACTATAAACCAGTAATTTCAACTATAAACCCGTAATTTCAACTATAAACCTGTAATTTCAAAATGAAAAACATTCTTCCCCCACTAACCCATGACTCAAAGTTCAGTTTTTCATGGTATTCTTAATCAATCTCTTTTTCCTCCCCAAATGCAAATGATATTCTCTGTGTTTCATTATTCGTAATTATGATGATGTTCGACCTGTGATGTAATTATGATGATGTTCGACCTGTGATGTGATTATGATGATGTTTGACCTGTGATGTGATTATGATGATGTTTGACCTGTGATGTAATTATTATGATGTTTGACCTGTGATGTGATTATGATGATGTTCGACCTGCGATGTAATTATGATGATGTTCGACCTGTGATGTAATTATGATGATGTTTGACCTGTGATGTAATTATGATGATGTTCGACCTGTGATGTAATTATGATGATGTTCGACCTGTGATGTAATTATGATGATGTTCGACCTGTGATGTAATTATTATGATGTTCGACCTGTGATGTAATTATTATGATGTTCGACCTGTGATGTAATTATTATGATGCTCGACCTGTGATGTAATCATTATTATGTTCGACCTGTGATGTAATTATGATGATGTTCGACCTGTGATGTAATTATGATGATGTTTGACCTGTGATGTAATTATGATGATGTTCGACCTGTGATGTAATTATGATGATGTTTGACCTGTGATGTAATTATGATGATGTTCGACCTGTGATGTAATTATGATGATGTTCGACCTGTGATGTAATTATGATGATGTTCGACCTGTGATGTAATCATTATGATGTTAGACCTGTGATGTAATCATTATTATGTTCGACCTGTGATGTAATTATGATGATGTTCGACCTGTGATGTAATTATGATGATGTTCGACCTGTGATGTAATCATTATTATGTTCGACCTGTGATGTAATTATGATGATATTCGACCTGTGATGTAATTATGATGATGTTCGACCTGTGATGTAATTTAGACTCAAGTGATGTTTCGCTCTATTTCTCTGTCTTTCTGGTCAAGACTTAAATTCTCATGGTTAAGTATGGTTCGTATGGTGATGGCCAGTCTTTAGGGAGGATATAGAGGAATTAGTGGTCAAATTGGTTATATATATATATATATATATATATATATATATATATATATATATATATATATATATATATATATATATATATATATATATATATTATCCCTGGAGACAGGGGGAGAAAGAATACTTGCCACGTATTCCCTGCGTGTCGTAGAAGGCGACTGAAAGGAGAGGGAGCGGGGGGCTGGAAATCTCCCCTCTCATTTACTTTTTAATTTTCCAAAAGAAGGAACAGAGGAGGGAGCCAGGTGAGGATATTCCCTCAAAGGCCCAGTCCTCTGTTCTTAACGCTACCTCGCTATCACGGGAAATTGCGAATAGTATAAAAATAAAAAATAAAAATATATATATATATATATATATATATATATATATATATATATATATATATATATATATATATATATATATATATTTATATATATACTTTTTTTTTTCAACCCTTCACATAGGAGGGATGGGGGGCTTTGGTAGACATATATCCGATATAGTGTACCGATAGAGCCTTACCGATTACCGCTACGGAATATATTACGATACATGTTCACCAGTACCCGATATACGGTGTGTTCTGCTCCTTAAATAACTACCATTGGATAAACAGATGATGGACTGGACTGTGTCATTATCTCTGTGGGTGATTAGATTAACTCGAGGGTAATTATCTTCGCTACGTTAATGAGCAGTTAACGAAAGTAATTGATTACGTGTTAATCAGATGCCTTGAAGAGACGTATTTAAGATGACACGATTCTCAAACTGTCATGAATATTGCTCATGGATTAATTGTCATGAATATTGCTCATGGATTAATTGTCATGAATATTGCTCATGGATTAATTGTCATGAATATTGCTCATGAATTAATTATCATGAATATTGCTCATGGATTAATTGTCATGAATATTGCTCATGGATTAATTGTCATGAATATTGCTCATGGATTAATTGTCATGAATATTGCTCATGGATTAATTATCATGAATATTGCTCATGGATTAATTGTCATGGATATTGCTCATGGATTAATTATCATGAATATTGCTCATGGATTAATTGTCATGGATATTGCTCATGGATTAATTATCATGAATATTGCTCATGGATTAATTATCATGAATATTGCTCATGGATTAATTGTCATGGATATTGCTCATGGATTAATTATCATGAATATTGCTCATGGATTAATTATCATGAATATTGCTCATGGATTAATTATCGTGAATATTTTTCATGGATTAATTGTCATGAGTATTGCTCATGGATTAATTGTCATGAATATTGCTCATGGATTAATTATCATGAATATTGCTCATGGATTAATTGTCACGAATATTGCTCATAGATTAATTATCATGAATATTGCTCATGGATTAATTGTCATGGATATTGCTCATGGATTAATTGTCATGAATATTGCTCATGGATTAATTATCATGAATATTGCTCATGGATTAATTGTCATGAATATTGCTCATGGATTAATTATCATGAATATTGCTCATGGATTAATTATGA
The DNA here is from genome assembly GCF_036320965.1 of Panulirus ornatus. Lineage (NCBI taxonomy): Eukaryota > Metazoa > Arthropoda > Malacostraca > Decapoda > Palinuridae > Panulirus > Panulirus ornatus. The sequence continues at coordinate 6,960,197 of NC_092279.1, forward strand.
ATATTGCTCATGGATTAATTATCATGAATATTGCTCATAGATTAATTGTCATGGATATTGCTCATGGATTAATTATCATGAATATTGCTCATGGATTAATTGTCATGAATATTGCTCATGGATTAATTATCATGAATATTGCTCATGGATTAATTGTCATGAATATTGCTCATAGATTAATTGTCATGGATATTGCTCATGGATTAATTATCATGAATATTGCTCATGGATTAATTATCATGAATATTGCTCATGGATTAATTATCATGAATATTGCTCATAGATTAATTGTCATGGATATTGCTCATGGATTAATTATCATGAATATTGCTCATGGATTAATTGTCATGAATATTGCTCATGGATTAATTGTCATGAATATTGCTCATGGATTAATTATCATGAATATTGCTCATGGATTAATTGTCATGGATATTGCTCATGGATTAATTATCATGAATATTGCTCATGGATTAATTGTCATGGATATTGCTCATGGATTAATTATCATGAATATTTCTCATGGATTAATTATCATGAATATTGCTCATGGATTAATTGTCATGGATATTGCTCATGGATTAATTATCATGAATATTGCTCATGGATTAATTATCATGAATATTGCTCATGGATTAATTATCGTGAATATTTTTCATGGATTAATTGTCATGAGTATTGCTCATGGATTAATTGTCATGAATATTGCTCATGGATTAATTATCATGAATATTGCTCATGGATTAATTGTCACGAATATTGCTCATAGATTAATTATCATGAATATTGCTCATGGATTAATTGTCATGGATATTGCTCATGGATTAATTGTCATGAATATTGCTCATGGATTAATTATCATGAATATTGCTCATGGATTAATTGTCATGAATATTGCTCATGGATTAATTATCATGAATATTGCTCATGGATTAATTATGAATATTGCTCATGGATTAATTATCATGAATATTGCTCATAGATTAATTATCATGAATATTGCTCATGGATTATCATGAATGAGGCCATGTGTCTCCAAGCGTCTAATCTAACTTTAAGAAAGTCATGCCGATATTTTCTTTCTTTCTGAACCGATATAATTCACAGACCTGCCGATCAGAACCACCGATACAATAGCTGATACATCGGTGTGCCGATCCAGCTTAAGTTTGTGTACACATTCAAAGTGAATTGATCGGTGTTACCGGACTCCTCCGCTCTGTGTGAAAAGTCCCACTAGGTGAAGTTTTATCATCGTAATATAATCTCGCATTAAAACGTCTCGCACCAAAGGAGTCCATCTTTTCCCTGCTACTGATTGTAGCGCAGCCTTGAATTTGCAGGGATTACTGGCTAAGGGATCTAAAGCTTATATGATTATAATAATGACAATAATGATTAATAATGATGAAATTATAATGATAATTATAGTAATAGTAGTAATGTTAATATCATTATTAATGATAGAATAATGATGATGATGATAATAATAATCACGATAATAGTATTAATTATAATGATGATAGATAATAATGATAATGATAATGAAAATCTTTATGATATTAATACCGAAATGAGAGAGAGAGAGAGAGAGAGAGAGAGAGAGAGAGAGAGAGAGAGAGAGAGAGAGAGAGAGAGAGAGAGAGCACACTGATCCCAGTAAGAACTGACCCTCAGCCAATTCATGTGTTTTAATTTCCATAATTGTTTCTCCTTTTTCATCCATCCTTTTCCCCTTCCTCCTCCTCCTCCTCTTCTTCTTCGTCCTCATCTTCTACTACTACTTCTTCTTCCTCCTCCTCCTCCTCCTCCTCCTACTCCTCCTCCTCTTCTTCCTCCTCATCTTCTACTACTTCTTCTTCCTCCTCCTCTTCCTCCTCCTCCTACTCCTCCTCCTCCTCCTCTTCTTCCTCCTCATCTTCTACTTCCTCCTCCTCCTCCTCTTCTTCCTCCTCATCTTCTACTTCCTCCTCCTCCTCCTCATCTTCTACTTCTTCCTCCTCCTCCTCCTCCTCCTCCTCTTCTCCTTCTTCTCCTTCTTCTTCTTCTTCATCTTCTTCTTCTTCTTCTTCATCTTCTTCTTCTTCTTCTTCTTCTTCTTCTTCTTCTTCTTCTTCTTCTTCTTCTTCTTCTTCCTCCTCCACTTTATTTCATTTTCTAATTTCCTAATATTTTTCTCGGTCAGAATTTTCTTGTAAGGAAGATAATGCTTTCCAAACACTGTGGCGGGTGGCTGTAGAGGTCGACATCAACTTGGTAAAAATGAGGCAAAAAAAATATATTGTAAATGTTAGGTTTTACGTTTGCATTTTCGTTTTTACTACTTTTTTATTTTTGATATTTACTT
>NC_092279.1:6967543-6975043 GCF_036320965.1 Panulirus ornatus
GTGGATTTACAGAAGGATATATGATGTCATCATGGCTCTTTAAATCTGTATATGGACGGGATGGTGAGGAAGGTAAGTGTGAGAGAGTGGAGAGGCTGGGCTGCTCACAATTGAGGGTTGGGTGCATGGGAGATGAGTCACTTGCTCTTTGCTGATGACACAGTTCTGGTGGCAGATTCGAGTGAGAAAGTGCAGATGCTGGTGTCTGAGTTTGGGAAAGTGTGTCAGATTAGAAAGCTCAAGAGTTACTGAGAGGTTCGTAAGGTTCTCGGGTTTAGCAAGGGAGAGAGAGAGAGACAGTTTGGTGTGTAAGTTTGAATGGAGAAAACCTGGAGGACTTGGAATGTTGTAGATACTTGGGGAATGGACACGACCTGGCAGGGAATGGAAGAGTGGGAGCTGAGGTAAGGTATAGGGTGGGTGACGGGAGTAAGGTCCTCCTGGGTGAAATAAGGATTGTGTAGTGAGAGAGATCACTGTCTTTGATGGCAAAAATGGGATATATTTGGTGGTAGCCCCAATGGTAGTGTATGGAGGCGAGAAGTGAGCACTGGATAAGACTGTATGGAGGAAGGTGGATGGGTTACAAATGAAATGTCTGAGGACAAGTGTGGTGTGAGGAGGGGTTCATCTAGTAAGAAATGACTATTAGGGTAAGAGAGATGTGTGGTAGGAAGAAGCGTATGGTTGAGAGACCTGAAGAGGGTGTTGCTGAAATGGTTTCGTTGGAGAGGTTGATCTAAGAGAGGCTGAATAAGAGGGTATATGTTTCAGAAATGGAGGGAATAAGGAGCAGACTGACGACGAGATGGTGGCCTGACATACGTATACTTAGAATGATCGAGGTTTGAGTATGCAGGAAGGTGTGAGGCATGCATGGGTCGGGGCGAATTGGATCGATATATTATACAGGGATCTGTGTGCTGTTCATCGGCTGAACCAGGGCTTATAGAGCGGTCATGGGTAACCAGGAAGAGGTTTGTAGGACATGGCTGTTCATAGGGAGGCACAGTCTGGCTTCCTTTATACATGTTTCAGGTATAGAGATTAGATACGAGCAAATGAGGCCATTATTTCCTCAGCTCTTGGCGTGATCTCAGTACATACCCGACGGCGAAGAAGTATGATATATGTGAAAGGCATCACCATCACTTGTGGCCCATAACACTTCCCTGGGGAAATCACATTTTGTTTTAAAAAACAGAAATAGCAATGTAGAGCTCCCCCTAGACTCTGATAGTTAAATGGAAGACACTGTTAGAGGAATGGCCTCCATATGGGAAACGGTAGTAAATTCCTTCGATGTGAGAGTGTGATATATGAATCAAACTGCGAGAGATAGGGCAAGGGGAGGAGAAGAGTAAATGGAAATATCAGTGGAAATACAGTCCAGGGGAGAGGCGTTTGAGGTGGGTACACAGACCTGGGAAATATGAGGTAGAGGTGATAGAAAAAGTTAGTGAGGAAGGGCCTTAGGGCTTGGTGATAGTAAAACGATAAGGAACAGATGGATTGGGAGGAACAGTGGTTATGGAAGTGGAATGGGAATTGAGGAAGTAAATGACCATTGGACTGAGACATAGGAAGGGAACAACAGGGTGTGGGGAGGAGGTGAAGATAGGCGAATTATAGAGGAGGGAGGTCTAAGTTTATGGCACGGAAGAAACAATATATATATATATATATATATATATATATATATATATATATATATATATATATATATATATATATATATACAATTTTTCTTGTCTGAATTGAAATTTAAATTTGCATTTGGTATTTTCTTTGTTCAAGCTCCATTTCATCGTGGAAGTATCCAGCACATATAAGCGAATTATACGATTTGGAAATGAATTTTGAAAAACTGAGGTATTATTATTTTTTTTTTCTCTGAGTAGTCCCATGAGCGAATTATTAACGTTCTAGATAAAAATGATGATAAAAAAAAAATGCTTTAAAACCATCGTATTTGTAGAGTATCTGAATTATTGGCCAATAGACTAATACTTCCAGCACAGGGTAGATAGACGTATGAAAAGGCATTTGTTAACGTGGGCGAACTAGATTACTCTCTCTCTCTCTCTCTCTCTCTCTCTCTCTCTCTCTCTCTCTCTCTCTCTCTCTCTCTCTCTATTCTCCCTTGCCTGTCGCCTCTTAACATCAGACTCTCTTTAACATTAGGTATATATATATATATATATATATTCATACATAAGAGCCTGTGGTGTTTCTGTCCGCTGGAGACATGTAAACTAACGCATGCGTCTTGGCTTTTGCGAGTGGCGTAACACACGGTGCCACTGCGTTAAATGCGTATGCGTTCGTCCCAAGAGTCCGCCATGACGGATATTTGTAACGTAAAATGCAGACGCCAACAGGTTAGTAAAACGCTGTTTTCTCTCTCTCTCTCTCTCTCTCTCTCTCTCTCTCTCTCTCTCTCTAATCCCCCCTCCACCGCTTTTCCTTTATTCCTTCTCCTCCTATAAATTTTTTTTCCTCCTTTTTCGAAGGGTTTTATCGTCAGTTTTTCTATATATGTATTTTTTTTTATTGTCTTTGCCTTTAACCATTTTCTTTTTTATTTTTTCTTAATTCTTTTTAAGCCTTTGTTTCTCTTCCTTCTCGCACACACACACACACACACACATATAAATATAGGAGTTCAAGAGATAGTCTCTTACGAACAAGGAACTCTCTCCCTGTAATACACACACACACACACACACACACACACACACACACACACACACACACACACACACACACACTGACACACACACAAGTATACAAGCAAGCACACACCAGTGTTTACTCAAACAGAGAAGCACACGAACTCATATAAGCAAGCACACACTCACACACACACACACACACACACACACACACACACACACTGACACACACACAAGTATACAAGCAAGCACACACCAGCGTTTACTAAACAGAAGCACACGAACTCATACAAGCAAGCACACACACACACACACACACACACACACACACACACACACACACACACACACACACACACACGCACACACACATACCCATACGTGTGTGTATTTTTGTGTGTGTATATATATGTTCAATTACGTCTTTGTTTTAATCTATATGCACAATACTGACAGAGAGTTTTACATTGGCGAGACCTGACCTTATAAGGTTCATGTCAGCCGAGATATTGCTTTTCATATTTTTGGTCTTTTGTATTTTGTTCACCTTTATAGTTTCATTATATAATTTATATCATTTCTCACTCTGGTACAATGAAAGTAAACTTGTACATGTTTTCTGACTTTTTAATGTGTCTTACTGTGGCTTCTAGCTGTTGTATTTTTACGTTTTTTTTTTCCATTTGACTTGTTCTCTGTCGACGTCATCAGAATGGTTGAAAGAAAATGGAAGGTTAGGTCAGGTTAGATTAGATTAGATTACATAATGTTAGGTTAGGTTAGGTTTGGTTGGATTATATTAGGATTAGGTTAGGTAAGGTTAGGTTAGGTTTGGTTGGATTATATTAGGATTAGGGTAGATTAGATTAGGTTAGGTTAGGATAGTTTAGGTTGGATTAGATTAGGATTAGGTTAGATTAGATTAAGTTAGGTTAGATTAGGTTTGGTTAGATTAGATTAGGTTAGGTTAGATTAGGTTAGGTTAGGTTAGGTTAGGTTAGGTCTCGCATATTGATGGCCAGTTAACCTCCCACTTGGCTATCTTTCTTACATTCCTTTGGACCTTCTCTATTATTTCTTTAAACCTCCCCAAGTCCACCGACCAAACTTGAGAAGCATAGTCAAGATTTGGCCTGAAATACGACTCAAGTGGTTTAAGGGGCGACGTAAAATGGAAGTCATTATATTTGCCAGCATATCTCTCCGTTCGCTTCACGTTCAGACAGACACAGCCAGTCTCTTTCCAGGATTTGATAATCTTCCAGTTCATGTGTTGATGACTCTCTCTCTCTCTCTCTCTCTCTCTCTCTCTCTCTCTCTCTCTCTCTCTCTCTCTCTCTCCCTCCCTCCCTCCCTCCCTCCCTCCCTCCCTCACTTTCTCCATCTAGACTAGTGATCTCGTTAGATCTAATCCCTTGATCTGCCATCCACGGGGTAACGCATTACTCCTTACGTGCCACCCACGGGGTAACGCATTACTCCTTCCTTAAGTGCCACCCACGGGGTAACGCAATACCCCTTCCTTACGTGCCACCCACGGGGTAACGCGTTACTCTTTCCTTAAGTGCCACCCACGGGGTAACGCAATACTCCTTCCTTACGTGTTTTTCAAAAACGAGTATGTTCGTTCTTGAGGGGTTGGGGACGCCTGCCTCTCCCCCCCTCCCCTAGCCACTGCATTCACCCCATCTCGTAAAGTAACTGTTTCCAGTGTCCTCTCCGTCTGTGTGTGTGTGTGTGTGTGTGTGTGTCTGATTCATAGAGGGGGCGCCCCCCACCTTCTCTTTCTCCGTTTTTGTTATATACCTTTTTGAGTTTCAGTTTTGTTTTGAACTTCCTGTTTCCCTTTTAATCATCTGAAGTTTACTGTATATATTTTTTTTTTATTATACTTTGTCGCTGTCTCCCGCGTTTGAAGTTTACTGTTTGTTAACTATTGATTGTATTGGATTTATGACGTGAAATAGGCGCATATTCGGACACACACACACACACACACACACACACACACACACACACACACACATTGAAAATCACAACAATAAAACTGTTTTCTGAATAAATAAAATCTAAGAATCTACAGGAAGTTTAAAACCATAAATTGTATTTTGAGAAAAGTAAAAGAAGGTTTTTTTTTTTCAGATTAATCCTTTCATGTTTTCTTTTTTTTTCTTTTTTTTTTTTGTACTGAAAAGCTAAAAGGAATTTCTCTCTCATATTGCAGGTTCCGAACCCATCGTCCGGTTTGATGGATTACGCCACTAGCATGAGGCCAGAGTACCACCAAGCGATTATCGACCTCATCCACTACTATCATTGGGACCATATTATCTACCTGTACGACTCGCATGATGGTGAGTGTGGAGCTCTGGTTTGGTGTCTCATAGAATATATGTTCACACACACACTTGCCTCACTTGTTACTCGAATCTCCAGTTCGATGTTTCGATTCTCCTGTCCGATGTTCATTTGTGGCATCTATACTTCACCCAACACTATTATGGTAGACGGGGTTTAATTGGCCACGTAGATGCAGTGTCTTTCGTCTATACTGTTATGTCACTATTGTCGTTTTATTCGTATATATATTTTTTTAGAGTTTGATTAGTGGTCACAAATGGAGGCTCTCAAATTTATGAATTTGTAATTAGCAATCAGTGGTCACGAATTGAGGTTTAGCCTTACGTAGGAAATGATGGATTGGTATTCAATGTTTGTCACTCGTTCTACAAAGAAGAATTCCCCCTCTTTTTTCTTTTTTTTTTACTTTTTTCAAAGTAAGTTTTATTTCTGGGAGTTTGGGAAATCTTGTGCTTGGGAGATGATTTCCAAAGTCGAGCTGTGGGAGGGTAGAAACAGACGTTGAAACTGGTTATTCTTAGTTGATAAATCTTAGATACAGTTTCTTATAGTAGAGGTACATGAGAGAGAGAGAGAGAGAGAGAGAGAGAGAGAGAGAGAGAGAGAGAGAGAGAGAGAGAGAGAGTTAGGGAGGGTGTAAGCGTGTCTGTTTGCATTCAGTTTTTGAACACTAGTGGTCTGACCCATGAGTATGATGATGTGGCCTGTGACCCAATCCTGAAGAATTAGGTCAGAGGTCAAGGCCATCATACCCCACGTCGAGGTCAGGGAATCGTTCCCTGACCACGTCATATTCCCTGGTCCGAACCACCGCGTCGCCCCCTGTATATCATATATTTCACCGAGGAAAACGTATTTTTCTATTTTGTCTTTTGACTGCAAAACTTTATGTAGGTTTCTATGGACGATGGAGGTTTTTGACTATTGTTCTAAAAGTCTGTAAAATGATATAATGAACTTTGTATAGGTGTTCTAAGGTCATAAGTTATGAAAGTTTAGATAAAATTGTGGATTGTTTCTCTATAGATATAATTCTTAGAGAAGATACTTTCTCATACTCCTCTTGTGATCACAACTTCCCTAGTTGTACCTCGTAAAGGAGAGAGGAGGTTATAAGTAGACATTGTAGCCACAAAGACCCTGAAATATTATATTCAGAAGGTAATAGTGGTGTGGAGGATAGTGTTTTGCCTTGAGAAGGTAATTCACAAGTTTTTGTATATCATGTGGAATGTGGTAATTACATTGTGGTAATGGAAAGTGGGTAAAAGAGTTTAGGATAAACTTATTGGTGAAATTGTAAAAGTGTTTGCCAATGGTGTTTCAAAGTAGCTTTGTGTTTTGATGGAACTGAGTTTTACCTACACACACACACACACACACACACACACACACACACACACACGCCTCATGTCCAAGTTCAAGCCATGATTTTCCTTTCCTTTTGGTAGTGGACTGTGAGAGGCTTAATACTTTAAGGATTATGTATTTGTTCTGAAGTTTGCGCTGCAGTCGCAGTCTCTCTCTCTCTCTCTCTCTCTCTCTCTCTCTCTCTCTCTCTGATATGTATATCCTGGAATGGTATCAGTGAGAGAGAGAGACTTTCCTCACAATTGTGGGAAGCTGTAGTGAAAACCACTTTTCTTTAAGCTTCCTTCATATTTTTCACTCCATAAGACGTTAATGGATCACTTGAATTTCTTTTTAACAGATTCGTGGTTTCTTGCTTAGTGCCTTTTATACACTTAGTTGAAAAAACCTATTCGCAATGAGGAGATGTATTAGATTCATTTCTATCTAGAAGTGGAAAACTCATTTATAATGTTGGAGAAACATTTTTTGTACGAGTGATCAACGACAAAGCATTTTCGACTTTAATGTCAACATTGCCTGTAATGCTGGTCAACATGAAAAGCAATAAATACGATTTTTGGTTTTTTGTACTGCTAACTTTGATGGCCTTTGAATTGATCTCGATGGGCCATTTTGGGAGGATATTCTCAAAGAACACGACACGAACGGAGCTTGGGAAACTACTTTACGATATTTCTTTTTTTATGAAGATTTTGAACTTGCTACCCTCTCGTGTCTTTCCCAGTAATTATGACCTGGTACAATTGGAAAGAGAGGTTTTTTCCCCATTCTCCAAAAGTGGCAAATACTTTCCCTTATCTTTTATTTTTCCCTTGTCATAATCCCCCTCTTATGTTACCATTTCATCCCGGCCTTGATGTAGATAGACTCTTAACCGTGACTGGCGCACTTGAACATAAAAAAAAAAAACACAGTAATTAATAAACACGAGAATATTGTTTTTTTTATATATGTAAATGCTCGAACCGGGTTAGTCTGAAACGAGGGCGTGTGAGAGACGAGAACACTAGTAATTTATTCACTTGTACACTTTTATACAACAGCTTGAGTGTTCATAAATTTGGCAAACATAGCCCCACACTCCGGCAAT
>NC_092279.1:6980043-7020043 GCF_036320965.1 Panulirus ornatus
TAATGATTCATTCGCTGAAACATATTTTTTATTTTTCTGTTCTTTTTTTTTTGTGTGTCGTAGTCTGGAAGCCTTGGATGAGGTTTGTAGATGCAATGTAAACATATCCTCCTCCCCCAGCAACAACACACCCCCCCCCCAACACCTGCGCTTCAGCGTCCCTTTTTATATATATATATATATTTTTTCAAATTCGAAATTTCATATGCAAATATGGCGCCATAATATATGCACTGAAAAATGTACATTCACAGGGATAAATTTCGTTCGACTTATATTAGAAAAAAAAAAAAAAATGGATGGTGGGACATCAAAAGCAGACCAGATTGAATCCCAAATATATGTCGCTCACTGTGTGGCGCATCCTGCACCTTCCAGGTGGCGTTGTTCAAATGCCCACCACATTACCACACACACACACACACACACACACACACACGACTGTGGTGCTGATACCAATTGACAGTGGTACATTTCAGTCCCTCAGGTTATCATTAGACATTTCATCTCTCTCTCATGAGTTTCAGTTGTGGTAGAAGACTCCTGTCTCTCTCTCTCTCTCTCTCTCTCTCTCTCTCTCTCTCTCTCTCTATCTATCTATCTATCTATCTATCTATCTATATTTTATTTTATTATACTATGTCGCTGTCTCCCGCGTTTGCGAGGTAGCGCAAGGAAACAGACGAAAGAAATGGCCCAACCCCCCCCCCCCATACACATGTATATACATACGTCCACACACGCAAATATACATACCTACACAGCTTTCCATGGTTTACCCCAGACGCTTCACATGCCTTGATTCAATCCACTGACAGCACGTCAACCCCGGTATACCACATCGCTCCAATTCACTCTATTCCTTGCCCTCCTTTCACCCTCCTGCATGTTCAGGCCCCGATCACACAAAATCTTTTTCACTCCATCTTTCCACCTCCAATTTGGTCTCCCTCTTCTCGTTCCCTCCACCTCCGACACATATATCCTCTTGGTCAATCTTTCCTCACTCATTCTCTCCATGTGCCCAAACCATTTCAAAACACCCTCTTCTGCTCTCTCAACCACGCTCTTTTTATTTCCACACATCTCTCTTACCCTTACGTTACTCACTCGATCAAACCACCTCACACCACACATTGTCCTCAAACATCTCATTTCCAGCACATCCATCCTCCTGCGCACAACTCTATCCATAGCCCACGCCTCGCAACCATACAACATTGTTGGAACCACTATTCCTTCAAACATACCCATTTTTGCTTTCCGAGATAATGTTCTGGACTTCCACACATTCTTCAAGGCTCCCAGAATTTTCGCCCCCTCCCCCACCCTATGATCCACTTCCGCTTCCATGGTTCCATCCGCTGCCAGATCCACTCCCAGATATCTAAAACACTTCACTTCCTCCAGTTTTTCTTTTCTTTTTCTTTTAAACTATTCGCCATTTCCCGCGTTAGCGAGGTAGCGTTAAGAACAGAGGACTGGGCCATTTTTGGAATATCCTCACCTGGCCCCCTTCTCTGTTCCTTCTTTTGGAAAATTAAAAAAAAAAAAAAAACGAGAGGAGAGGATTTCCAGCCCCCCGCTCCCTCCCCTTTTAGTCGCCTTCTACGACACGCAGGGAATACGTGGGAAGTATTCTTTCTCCCCTATCCCCAGGGATATATATATATATATATATATATATATATATATATATATATATATATATATATATATATATATATTGGTCATTATTATTATTATTATTATTATTATTATTATTATTATTATTGTTATTATTATTGTTATTATTATTACTCATTATTATTATTATTATTATTATTATTATTATTATTATTATTATTATTATTGTTATTATTATCATTATTCCATTGATTTTATTTATGGGTAAGAGACGTGACCTCGCAACCATTATTAATTCATCCCCTGATGTGGATTTAGCATATTTTATGGCAGTATTCCCCGCAAATTAATGGCTATGGCTTTACCTGGCTATACGCATTTTATGACGCTTCCATGAATTTAGATTTTCCCTTTTCGGGGACCCCCTTGCCCAGGGCGTAGGTCAAGACGTAGACGCATCGGGTTATGGTAAGAGGAAGTTTTGGGGATGTTATAACAACTTCTTCTTCTTCAGCTTCGTCTTCTGACGTTTCGTATTGCATTACAGAGTTATTAAGTGAGAGGAGATTTTTTCTCGTGTGGGCAAAAATGATAACGATAAAAGCTTTGTGAGTGGTTGCCATCTTGCTCTCCAATTCACCAAAACGATGAACAGTTTGTGAGTTGATGAAGGACTGGAGGTAATAGGAAGGTAAAACAGGTGTTAATTATAATTAATCATATATATGTATATATATATATATATATATATATATATATATATATATATATATATATATATATATATATATATATATATCTTTCTTTCTTTCATACTATTCGCCATTTCCCGCGTTAGCAAGGTAGCGTTAAGAACAGAGGACTGGGCCTTTGAGGGAATATCCTCACCTGGCCCCCTCCTCTGTTCCTTCTTTTGGAAAATTAAAAAAACCGATATATATATATATATATATATATATATATATATATATATATATATATATATATATATATTTTTTTTTTTTTTTTTTTTTTTTTTGCTTTGTCGCTGTCTCCCTCGTTTGCGAGGTAGCGCAAGGAAACAGACGAAAGAAATGGCCCAACCCACCCCCATACACATGTATATACATACGTCCACACACGCAAATATACATACCTACACAGCTTTCCATGGTTTACCCCAGACGCTTCACACATATATATATATATATATATATATATATATATATATATATATATATATATATATATATATAATCATGTATGATTCTCGCCTGCATTATCGTTATATGAGTAAGATATACAGACGGAAACATCACAGCAGACTAAGATTTTTACGCATATTTTACTCCTATGACTTTCTTATAAGTTTATACTAAAACCAAATGATTAATTTGACATTTTTTTTCTTTTTTTTTTTTTAAATTCGTATCCAAAAACCTGGGATGGAATGTGATATTCATATAATGTTTGGTTCTGTATGAGAGGTTGATTTGATGAACGTTCATCTAAATGAATATGTTCATTCATGTTCATCTTTGAGAGAGAAAAAGATATTGGTGATTCATACGTTGAATATATTATTCATCGTGGACCCATCATGATGTCTTACTCATCAAACGTAAAGACTCAGACCTATTCATCATGGACCCACCGTAAAGACTCACTCATCCAACGCCTTTTACTCATCGTCAAACCACAGGTACTCTCCGTAAAGACTCACTCATTCAACGCCACTTACTCATCGTGAGACCACAGTTACTCACCGTAAAGACTCATCCAACGCCACTTACTCATCGTGAGACCACAGTTACTCACTGTAAAGACTCACTCATTCATCGCCACTTACCCATCGTGAGACCACAGTTACTCACTGTAAAGACTCACTCATTCATCGCCACTTACCCATCGTGAGACCACAGTTACTCACTGTAAAGACTCATCCAACGCCACTTACTCATCGTGAGACCACAGTTACTCACCGTAAAGACTCACTCAACGCCACTTACTCATCGTGAGACCACAGTTACTCACCGTAAAGACTCATCCAACGCCACTTACTCATCGTGAGACCACAGTTACTCACTGTAAAGACTCGCTCATTCATCGCCACTTACTCATCGTGAGACCACAGTTACTCACCGTAAAGACTCACTCATCCAACGCCACTTACTCATCGTGAGACCACAGTTACTCACCGTAAAGACTCATCCAACGCCACTTACTCATCGTGAGACCACAGTTACTCACCGTAAAGACTCATCCAACGCCACTTACTCATCGTGAGACCACAGTTACTCACTGTAAAGACTCGCTCATTCAACGCCACTTACTCATCGTGAGACCACAGTTACTCACCGTAAAGACTCGCTCATCCAACGCCACTTACTCATCGTCGACCCGCTGTCACTTACTCATCTTGATGCCACCGTAGCGATTTACTCATCAGTGCGTCACACCAGAGTACTCATAACCCCCCATCCCCCCACCTGTTTTCTGTATCTCGACATCAAAATGAAAAAAAAAAAAGTGAAAATAAAATGTTTCAGATTTTGAATTATAAGTCCATGACGGGCGATGGCCTCGCTTTGACCTGTGTAGTTAGCAGCACTGTTGACCTGCCTGGTACACACACACACACACACACACACACACACACACACACACACACACGGGAGAGAGAGAGAGAGAGAGAAAGAGAGAGAGAGAGAGAGAGAGAGAGAGAGAGAGAGAGAGAGAGAGAGAGAGAGAGACAGAGTGACGGGCGATGGCCTCGCTTTGACCTGTGTAGTTAGCAGCACTGTTGACCTGCCTGGTACACACACACACACACACACACACACACACACACACACGAGAGAGGAAGAGAGAGAGAGAGAGAGAGAGAGAGAGAGAGAGAGAGAGAGAGAGAGAGAGTAAATTTCCGGTCCGTCCACTTGGAATGTATATAGACAGTGTATATCTATTGACGATAGATTACAAACAGATGCCTCAGAGTAGACCAGATAGATAGCTGGGGTTGGGGAGGGAGGGTACACAGACGCCTTCAGGTTCATCAAGTTAACACCCCAGTTGGGGAGAAAGGACAGCTAGCTGCTCACAGACTCCTTCAGTGTACGAGGTTAACACCCCAGTTGGGGAGAGAGAACACACAGCTGCTCACAGACTCCTTCAGTGTATGAGGTTAACACCCCAGTTGGGGAGAGAGAACACACAGCTGCTCACAGACTCCTTCAGTGTGTGAGGTTAACACCCCAGTTGGGGAGAAAGGACAGCTAGCTGCTCACAGACTCCTTCAGTGTGTGAGGTTAACACCCCAGTTGGGGAGAGAAGACAGCCAGCTGCTCACAGACTCCTTCAGTGTGTGAGGTTAACACCCCAGTTGGGGAGAGAGAACACACAGCTGCTCACAGACTCCTTCAGTGGATGAGGTAAACACCCCAGTTGGGGGAGGCAAATGAGCGAAGGTATTGAGGGAAATGGAACGTAAAGACTTTATTATTTATGTTGTTTTGGTAATTATTTATTGATTATCCGAATGGTGTTTGTTGGTGGCCATATTATCTTTAGTTGTAGTAATGATAATGATGATAATTATTATTGTATGGGGTATTGTTATTGATATTATTATTGTTATTATTAATATTATTATTATTATTGTTATTAATATTATTATTATTATTGCTATTATTAATATTATTATTATTATTGTTATTATTATTGAATATCAATTGCATACGCAATCATTATTCTTATTGTTATAATCCTTGTCATTACTAATTGATACACAAAATGAAACTCGTGAAACCTCATGAGATGCAACATGAAGTTCAGTAACACTGAACATACAACACACAACTTCAGAACACAAGTATTTTACCATCAATATTACCATCATATACACAGCTGCCTCGTTGGTCGCTAGTAGATGTGGTAGATGAAACAGTTATCCCCTGCTATTGGTGAAGATTGAAACTTGCCAGTTCTTATATTCCCAACTATTATTGAAACTTGCTAAATTACAAGCGTGTATCAGTATTTTGATTGATCTCTTGATAAATGTTTATTTCTTTTTTTATTCCCCCGAAACGTCCAAAGAAATCTCCCTCTTTTTTTCATCCCAGTATGATCTGAAAAATGTATTAAACTCGCGATAATATGATAAGAGTGGAGTATTTATGTGTGTAAAAAAGCAAATAGCTATGTATGTATATATATGTATAATATATATATATATATATATATATATATATATATATATATATATATATATATATATATATATAGTCTTTTTTTCTATGATGGTGATGGTAGTGTTGTAAACCACATGTGAATACAGCTGAATCCTGCTTCTTTGTTCGCCAAAAAAGCTTAATGATCGGATTTAACCCCAGCTTTAGCGACGGCTCTCCATGGGAATCATGCAGTGTTTTGGGGTTTTATATATATATATATATATATATATATATATATATATATATATATATATATATATATATATATATATATATATACGGGAATCATTTATCTTGCCATTGTTCAAGACGCTTATAACTAAATCACAAGCTTAAAACACACACACACACACACACACACACACACACACACACACACACACACACACACACACACACACACACACACCTAGCCTAAGCCAGGTGCCCATTTATGGATCAGCTTTCGGGGTAGAGTGAACACCTGGGTTGGGTGTGAGCCGCCTGCCGATACGAGGATTTGAAACCATGGTCAGCAACGCTAATCTCTATACCACGGAGGCCCTTTGTGTGTGTGTGTGTGTGTGTGTGTGTGTGTATGTAAAGAGGAAATACATAGTACATATGTAAGGTTAAGAGACAGGTCAACACGAGTACCCCCTTGAGAATGACGACATAACTGCTCGAGTACAACGACTTCAACGCTTTGGGTACGAAGACTCATCACATCTCGTACGCTGAGTGAGTCATCGTACTCAAGGGTTAGTATTGTCATCTTACTCACCGAGATAAACCGTCGTATTCAAAGGGTTAAACCGACAGTTTGAAAGGGTACATTCTACACCCCCCAGTGTAGTGACGTCATTCGTTTCTTCGTTTCACTGTATGCCTAGAAGTCGGTCGTCGGGTTCACCAGTGTGAGATGAAGGGAGTCATTTATTAGAAACATGTTTCATAAATTGTAGCAAGTTAAACTGAACTGGAAAATGTTATCTGGGTGAATTATCTGGGTGAATTATCGTCCCTGATCTTAGATCAAAGCTTTAAATACGTTACTAGGATGGTTAGGTGGTGTGTATGGATTAGATGGCGTGTTTTGGTTAGGTTAAGTTAGGTTAGGTTAGGTTAGGTTTAGTTGACTAGGTTAGGTTAGGTTTAGTTGACTAGGTTAGGTTAGGTTAGGTTTAGTTGACTAGGTTAGGTTAGGTAAGGTTTAGGTGACTAGGTTAGGTTAGGTTAGGTAAGGTTTAGGTGACTAGATTAGGTTAGGTTAGATTAGGTAAGGTTTAGGTGACTAGGTTACGTTAGGTTAGATTAGGTAAGGTTTAGGTGACTAGGTTAGGTTAGGTTAGGTAAGGTTTAGGTGACTAGGTTACGTTAGGTTAGATTAGTTAAGGTTATGTTTTGTTAGGTGGTTCAGTTAGGTGGGAGGGTAGGCGAGGGAGGTGTCTCTCTCTCTCTCTCTCTCTCTCTCTCTCTCTCTCTCTCTCTCTCTCTCTCTCTCTCTACGCTGGTCGCATCTCCGTTTCCCTCCCCCCTTCCCTCCTCCTCCCTCCTTCCCTCCATGTGAGCCCCAATAGCATTTATCCGCTCGCCTTGTTGAGCAAGTGTTTGCCCAAACCAGACGCGACCTCACGCTGGACTTCGGGTTCTCCCTCTTCCTGTGTCATTTTTCCATCAGTCGGAGCTAAAGATGCTTACGAGAGACGACGAGACACGAGACAACTGTCTCTCTTGTCTCGTGTGGGGAGGAGGAGGGAAGAAGTAGAAGAAAGAAAGAAATAAAAGAAGGATGAGAGAGAAAAATATATGAGGTGTTTTAGAAAGGTGGAAGAGGCGAGAATATGATGCAGATGGGAGAGGAAGATGACAAGAGATGAAGGTAAGAGGGCCATGTTTACAACAGAGGATGTTAACTACATTAAGGTAAATCTCACGTGGATATCCAATAGGACTACCAACCGTGGATAACGGGCGTAGAATTCTGTTTATACGCCCCTGGACTCGAGTGCGTAATTAAGAGTTAATCCCTCTGACGCCTGTTATGTATTTAGCGTATATGGGAATTACAGTACGACCGATGGTTGTGATATCCCGTGTACGCGTTTATGAAGCAAGGTAAGGTTGTTGTTATTGTTGTTGTTGTTGTGTGTGTTGTGAGTGTTTGGCCCAGCGTATGAAATCGTGTAACTTCCCTCCCATGCCAGTGTGTGTAGATCTGTTATCATCCTTTTCATATACGTTGTATACTTTTTTATATATACTTTTTTCGTGGTTGTGATTACCTGGTTGTGATCCCCTGTTGTACAGTTGTGAAGGGTTATGTATAGGTCCACCCTCTGCACTGGTGGGGTCTCATCCCTTGAATTTCCTCTGCTTCCTTGCGTTTTAAAATGGTCTCATATATTTTTTTTTTTACCGTGTGTGGTTTAGGTTCAAGACTGTGGTTTCTTGGTTGCATGTACTGTGATTTTAATGTGTAGCCTGTGTGTGTGGCTCTGAGTTTAGAAACTTAATGGTACTACTACTACTACTACTACTACTACTACTACTACTACTACTACTACTTTTACTATTACTACTACTACTTCTACTACTACTTCTACAGCTGCTGCTACTACTACTACTACTGCTACTACTTTACTACTACTACTGCTGCTACTACTACTACTTCTACTACTACTTTTACTGCTACTACTACTACTTCTACTAATACTTCTACTTCTACTACTACTTCTACAGCTACTGCTACTACTTTACTACTACTACTACTATTACTACTACTACTACTACTACTACTACTACTACTACTATTATTCCTATCGCTACTAATATTAATAATGATTAATATGATAATAGAAATATTGATAATGATGATAGTAATAATGATAATGATAATAATGATACACGTTATTATTATACTTACTTAGATGGATAACTGTGTGCAAAAGTAATCTATAAAATACCTGAGCAAAACGTCCACGTATTATCAGAGTTTGTGAGTTTGCTCGCACTTATGACAAGCAAATTATCACTGCCATCATTATAAATGGCACGTATTTTTTGGCACGTATTTTCGCCCTAAAATAAGTGTTCACGGCTGATTGCTCGATATATAGAGATGAAAAATTATTATTAAATGACACTTAACTGCATCATAACGCATCGTTGGTCTTTCATGTTCAGGAACTAGTGGAATTATTAAATATTGTATCGAAATTATTTAATTGGATAATGTCGCCCCCCTCCCCACCTTTTTTTTTTTTTTCACGCCCAGTTTCCAATAATGCGTGAACATTTTTAACCTGGGATTTGCACTGCCGTTTTGGAATTTCCGTTGATCGTGGACGAAGGTGACAAAAAAAGGAAAGAAAAATCGGATTTATTGAACGTAAAATTAACCGTGTATGAAGCGATTTTTGTCTATTTGAAAATTTACATTATATGATACGATTTTTAAAGTTTCTGAAATTAAGTATATACCATACGATTTATTAAAGTTTTTAAATTAAACATTTACGATTTTCATAAGTTTTAAAAAATCATATATAAGATTTTTATTAGTTATAAAAATCATATATAAGATTTTTATAAGTTTTACAAATCATATATAAGATTTTTATGTTTTAAAAATCATATATAAGATTTTATAGGTTCTTAAAAATCATATATAAGATTTTTATAGGTTTTTAAAAATCATATATAAGATTTTTATAGGTTTTTAAAAATCATATATAAGATTTTTATAGGTTTTCAAAATCATATTTAAGATTTTTATAGGTTTTTAAAAATCATATATAAATATATAAGATTTTTATAGGTTTTTCAAAAAACATATAAAAGATTTGTATAGGTTTTTCAAAATCATATATAAGATTTTTATAGGTTTTTCAAAAATCATATATAAGATTTTTATAGCTTTTTCAAAAATCATATTTAAGGTTTTATAGGTTTTTAAAGAATCAAATACTATACGGTAAGTCAGTCTTGCTAAGCAAGATGGGAGGTCGAGGAGGATCCTCGTGGCTGACGGATTTGGCTGACGGGTTTGGCTGACGGGTTTGGACCAGCCTCGATTGGTGCCCATAGTCGAAGTAGGTTTCCGTCCCGATGGATCCTACCGAGTTGCGGAACCAACCTCTCTCTCTCTCTCTCTCTCTCTCTCTCTCTCTCTCTCTCTCTCTCTCTCTCTCTCTCTCTCTCTCTCTCTGGGAGAGTGGGAGGATGTATCAGGAGGAGGCAATATTACCCCCTCCCCTCCTTCAGGAATGGCTGCTGCACGCGATCATCCTCCTCAGTCACAAAATCCTACGGCCAATACGAACTCAGCGAACCATCCCATTACTAACTGGGCAGTGATAAGCAGGGCAAGGCCAGGCAGGGGCGCCGCCCTGGAGGAAGACGGCCACCAGGGGAGGAAGACAGGAGAGGAAGAGGAGGAGGGAAGTGAGGAAGACTAGGGTACTAGATGAAGAAGAGGTAAGGATAGTAGGAGGAAGGTGAGGAAGACGAGTGCTAGAGGAGGAAGATGAGGAAGATTGGAGTACTAGAGGAGGAGGTAGGGATACTAGGAAGAAGATGAGGAAGACAAGTACCAAAGGAGGAAGAATGAAGAGGAGGAGGAGGAAGAGGAAGAGAAGGGAGGTGAGGAAGATTTAAGTACTGGAGGAGGAGCGGGAAGATTACAGTCTTAAAGGAGGAGGAGGAAGAAGAGGAAGAATGAGGAAGGTGAGTAAGATTGAGGCGCTAGAGTAGGAAGAACGAAGAAGAGAAGGAGGAAAAGGAGAAGGAAGGAGATGATAAAGATGGAAGACGTAAAGGAGGAAGGAAGATAATGTGCAGGATGTGAAGAAGAGTGAAAAGATAATTGAAAAGGTTGAGTAAGATGGGGGAAGACGTGGATATTGGTGGTTCCTTGTGATGTGGAAGGTCAACCTTCATCCTTGAAAAGGTGTTTTGGTCAGAGGTCTTCGCCCCTGTGAGGTGCCACTGACCTGTGAGGTAACATCATGGCTCCTGGATGGCCTTCATTCTACCCACCTCACCTCACGAAACTCTCCTCGACCTCACGAAACTCTCCTCTACTTCACGAAACTCTCTTCTGACCTCAGCTACCAGAGGGTTCGTAATCATCTTGAGGAAAGCTGTCTTCCCGACCCATCTGCCACCACTCTGTTTCCCTCTTCATCTGACAGGATTTCTGTGGCATTTCCTGACAACACTTTCTCAGACGTCATCGAAGAGATGTGTCTCCCTCACGCATCTGACAACCGTTGTCACAACTCTTTTCCTTTCTCTTCAATCTGACTAACCAAAACCCATTCTCGTTGTCATTATTTTATGATTTTTGACCGTTTTTGGTTTTGGTTTTCGTTAATATGGATTTCTTATAATGGGTAAGGCATGTTAAGGTTTGCCATCTGGGTTATATGCTTCGTACACTTGAAGCTGGCAAAGTATATGGTAGTTTTTTTGTGTAAGGAAATATGAAAAGGTATTGGTTCGTTGGGAGAAAATGGGGGTTAGGATTTGATGCAGACTTAGGTACCAAAGAAAATGGCTATATTCGTTTGGGGAGTTAGCCATAGAATGATCAGGTCAGATGATAGAAGAGAAAATAGAATTAGGGTGAATTTTTCCTATTTTTTTTAGGATGTGTTCCAGTGATATTCATTGCCAGGGCAAGCCAGAACACACTTTTCCCCGCCCTCTTTTTTTTTTGTTTTAAGGTTTGCTCACCTTCACGAATAACAGCTTTCCAGTAATTCCAAGCTGATATGAATGTGGAGTGAGTTTCAGAGGATCGGAAGAGTTTCATGCCCTGTTACATCCCGGGTACCTGATGCGAGAAGGAGCGATCAAACCTGGAAATGGGAAAGAAAGATGTGGAATCTCGCACGTCAGTCGCGTTGGAGAGGAGGAAGGAGAAGGTAGCGCCTCCCTCTCTCTCCTCCTCGGTGTCTTGAGGGTAGAAGGCTTCCTCCATACAAGAACAGGGGGTTTAATCTTCCAGTTGAGTGGGTCTGCTCCTTTCCAGGCTGGGATCCTCTGTCCCTGAGTCTGGGATCCTCTGTCCCAAGCTAAGCACTGCTGTGTCCCACACATGCCATGCTCGGGGCTAGTACACGCTCGGTCTATATTGAACGCCATCATCCGGCAAGTCCTCCAAATACCTTCATTATGGTCATGAGGCCAGAAAAGTCCCTCCCTCGTCCCTCCCTCCTCCTCCTTCTGGTCTTATTCTCTGAATCTTGCAGTCGTAAAGTCCCTTCTGGTCTTATTCTAGGACGCATGTAACTGCGAAGTCTTCATCCCACCTTCGAAGTCAGCACTAATACCTTCGTAGACTCAGGGGAAAAAAAGAGAGAAGAAAAATATCGTTCCTGCGTCAGCAAAGTCTTGCTCAAGAGCCATGAAGTTGTGTGACGGGATGATGATTCTGATTACAGACCAGTGGCTGAAGATTATGAGGTACACGAGGCTTGTAGCTCACGAATGAGGGGTGCAACAGGACTCTGCCTGGAGAATGAGGGGTACAACAAGCCTGTACCTGGAGAATGAGGGGTACAACATGACTGTACCTGGAGAATGAGGGGTACAACATGACCGTACCTGGAGAATGAGGGGTACAACATGACTGTACCTGGAGAATGAGGGGTACAACATGACTGTACCTGGAGAATGAGGGGTACAACATGACCGTACCTGGAGAATGAGGGGTACAACATGACTGTACCTGGAGAATGAGGGGTACAACAAGCCTGTACCTGGAGAATGAGGGGTACAACATGACTGTACCTGGAGAATGAGGGGTACAACATGACTGTACCTGGAGAATGAGGGGTACAATATGACTGTACCTGGAGAATGAGGGGTACAACAAGCCTGTACCTGGAGAATGAGGGGTACAACATAACTGTACCTGGAGAATGAGGGGTACAACATGACTGTACCTGGAGAATGAGGGGTACAACAAGCCTGTACCTGGAGAATGAGGGGTACAACAAGCCTGTACCTGGAGAATGAGGGGTACAACATGACTGTACCTGGAGAATGAGGGGTACAACATAACTGTACCTGGAGAATGAGGGGTACAACAAGCCTGTACCTGGAGAATGAGGGGTACAACAGGCTTTTACTTGAAGAATGAGGGGTACAACATAACTGTACCTGGAGAATGAGGGGTACAACAAGCCTGTACCTGGAGAATGAGGGGTACAACAGGCTTGTACTTGAAGATTGAGTGGTACAACATGACTGTACCTGGAGAATGAGGGGTACAACATGACTGTACCTGGAGAATGAGGGGTACAACATGACTGTACCTAGAGAATGAGGGGTACAACATGACTGTACCTGGAGAATGAGGGGTACAACATAACTGTACCTGGAGAATGAGGGGTACAACATGACTGTACCTGGAGAATGAGGGGTACAACATGACTGTACCTGGAGAATGCGGGGTACAACATGACTGTACCTGGAGAATGAGGGGTACAACATGACTGTACCTGGAGAATGAGGGGTACAACATGACTGTACCTGGAGAATGAGGGGTACAACATGACTGTACCTAGAGAATGAGGGGTACAACATGACTGTACCTGGAGAAGGAGGGGTACAACAAGCCTGTACCTGGAGAATGAGGGGTACAACATGACTGTACCTGGAGAATGAGGGGTACAACATGACTGTACCTGGAGAATGAGGGGTACAACATGACTGTACCTAGAGAATGAGGGGTACAACATGACTGTACCTAGAGAATGAGGGGTACCAGAGGCCATTAGTTGAAGAATGAGGTATACAGCAGACCCTTAGATAAAGAATGAGGGGTACAGCAGACCTGCAGCTGAAGAATGAGGGGTATAACATACGAATATATGAGGAGTGAGGGGAACAAGAGGTTGGACTGGCCCAGTTGCCTCGAACACAACATTAAGCAGCTACATTTAGCTTCCCAGCTTATCGTTCGCTTTACCTGTGCAGCTTAAGATTTAGCTTCCCAGCTTATCTTTTGCTTTATCCATGCAACTTAAGGTTTAGCTTCCCAGCTTATCTTTTGCTTCATCCGTGCAGCTTAAGGTTTAGCTTCCCAGCTTATCTTTTGCTTTATCCATGCAGCTTAAGGTTTAGCTTCCCAGCTTATCTTTTGCTTCATCCGTGCAGCTTAAGGTTTAGCTTCCCAGCTTATCTTTTGCTTTATCCGTGCAGCTTAAGGTTTAGCTTCCCAGCTTTTCTTTTGCTTTATCCGTGCAGCTTAAGATTTAGCTTTCCAGCTTATCATTTGCTTTATCCGTGCAGCTTAAGGTTTAGCTTCCCAGCTTATCTTTTGCTTTATCCGTGCAGCTTAAGGTTTAGCTTCCCAGCTTATCTTTTGCTTTATCCATGCAGCTTAAGATTTAGCTTTCCAGCTTATCGTTTGCTTTATCCGTGCAGCTTAAGGTTTAGCTTCCCAGCTTATCTTTTGCTTTATCCATGCAGCTTAAGATTTAGCTTCCCAGCTTATCTTTTGCTTTATCCATGCAGCTACATTTAGCTTCCCAGCTTATCTTTTGCTTTATCCGTGCAGCTTAAGGTTTAGCTTCCCAGCTTATCGGTTGTTTTATCTATGCAGCTTATCCTTCAGCCGATAAGATAGAAGCTTTTTTGACTTAGTGAAATAGTTTTGCCTACACCTGTAGTGAGGTTTTCCGTCTGCTGTAAAGCCAGAACTTCCGGCGAACTGGTGCCGGAGGTGGAGAGAGAGAGAGAGAGAGAGAGAGAGAGAGAGAGAGAGAGAGAGAGAGAGAGAGAGAGAGAGAGAAGGGAGAAGAGCTTAAAAAAAGTTTTATGATAGTATGGAGAAAGTTCAAGAGGTGGAGTATGTGTGTGTGTGTAGGGGGGGGGGGGGTCCCACAAGTGTAATTAGTAATAGGTAACTACAGATAGGTCTCTCTCTCTCTCTCTCTCTCTCTCTCTCTCTCTCTCTCTCTCTCTCTCTCTCTCTCTCTCCCCTCCCCTCATACACACACACACATACACACACACACACACACACACACACACACTCACACACACACACACACACACTCACACACATTTACAAAACATTAAAAAAACACACACACAGGAATCGCATGATTGTAATCATATATCTAGATTGAGTTGCTGAACATTTCAGACAACATCCTGAAATACTGTCAGAGCCCACGTAATCTTACCCACCATCCCAGAAATGGCTTTCCTGTACATTTTTATTCTCTTCCAAACCGGGGGAAAAAGAGAGAGAGAGAGAGAGAGAGAGAGAGAGAGAGAGAGAGAGAGAGAGAGAGAGAGAGAGAGAGAGATTATCTCCCCAGTGGAGCGCCCTAACTCACAAAAGACCTGACAGCAATACCATAAAATTTAGACCCGTTGGCCGTCACACCTTCAATTACCGACCAGCCAAGTCTGCCGGATTTGCCCGCTCTTTCTGCTTACACTGGCAACAATTTTCCTCTGGATTATCTACGTCTGACGTTGGCTTGGGTGGGAGAGGAGGGAGGGAGGCTGGGTGAGGCCTGGGTGAGGAGGAGGAGGAGGAGGAGCTGTTGGCGGAAGGGGACTGACTAGGAAGGAGAGGGAAGTAGACGAGGAGCGAGGGAGGAGGAGGAAGAGGACTGGTGGTGAAGGAGGGGAGGAGAGAGGGAGGAGCAGGAGGAAGAGGACTGGTGGTGAAGGAGGGAGGAGAGAGGGAGGAGGAGGATGAGGACTGGTGGTGAAGGAGGGAGGAGAGAGGGAGGAGCAGGAGGAGGACTGGTGGTGAAGGACGAAGGAGAGATGGATGAGGAGGAGGAGAAGGACTAGTGTTGAAGGAGGAAGGACAGAGGGAGGAGTATGAGGACTAGTGAAGGAGGAGGAGAAGGAGGGAAGAGGAGGAGGTCTGTTGTGAATGAGTGGAACTAGAGGGTGAAGGAGTGGTGAGGACAGAACATCATGAGGAAGGGGATTTGGTGATGAGGAAGCACTAGTGATGGTATGAGTCTTGTGGTGAGGAGGAACAGGGTTGGAATGAGGAAGAATTGGCTGGTGTCGAGATATCTAGTGACGAAGGGGGACTTGTGAGGATAGGGTACTGGTGACTATGAGACCCAGGAAGCATGTAGGTGAGGAGAACTAGTGATGCCTGGTGACCAGTGAGGCTGGTTACTGGTGAAAGGCGCAACTGGTCATAAGGGGAGCCTGTGTGGAGGGGGAGAGGCTTTTGAAGAGGACGTGCTGAGGACGGATATACACTGAAGAGGGCGCTGCTGGAGATTGGGGTCGAGCTGAGAGAGGGCTGATGATGAGTGAGTGAGGGATGGTGATGAGTGGGGTTAGTGAGAGAGGGATGGTGATGAGCGGGGATAGTGAGAGAGGGATGGTGATGAGTGGGATTAGTGACGAGAGGGATGACAGTGAGTGGGACTTGTCAAGAGAGGGTTTTAAGAAGAGGAACTAGTGGAAGGACGAGTTAAGAGAGGGTTGTTAAAGAGAGGAAATAGTAAAGAAAGGGACTAGTAATGAGTGGGAATAATGGAAATAAGACTGGTAATGAGTGGAACTAGTTAATAGAGGGTCGAAAACGAGTGGAACCAGTGAGAGACGATTGGTAATAGCTGGACTAGCATAGAAAAGACTGATAACTTAGGCTAATTGTGATTAGTGAATTAGTAAATTGTGATTAGTGGGGCAGATGAAGATAGGTCTTGTAATGAATAAGCCTAGTGAGGAGCTGGCTAATGGATAGAAGGATTGGTATAGTGTGGTAGAGATGAGGGTCGAGCGAGATGAAGAACACGTAGGGACAAGTTACATCCAAATGCTGGCCAATAACTGGAGGAGGCGTGACCCCGAGAATGTTGAAAGAAACAGATGTCTGAGGTCTGGCGTGGGACTGAGCGAGAGGAGGGGGGTCAGAAAAAACGTTGGCCTGAAGTTGTAGGTGGTTCGGTCTGATGGCTGGAAAAGGGATGAGATCATGACTCAGGAAGTGGGAAGCGGATTTGGCTCAAAGTGAAGGGTTTCTGTCTGACCACTGTGTGTGTGTGTGTGGGTGGTGGAGGGGGCCCGTGGTTAGGAGGGCGCTGGTTTCTGCTCCAGGATGTAGAGGACGACTCTGGTAACTGGACGTGATCTTGTTAGGAAAGAGAGGAGTTTGGCCAGGGAGTGGTTGTGGTGTGATTATAGGTCACTTTAGAGTCGTTAACCACTTTAGCACGACCGATCGCTCCTTGTGCGCAACTGGACGTACCCCTGAGCGCAACGGTACGACCCTTAATGAGGGTCATACTGTGTGCTCACTTAAAACTGTCGTGCTCAGGGTTCGAACCGTTGTGTTCAAGGGTCGATCCCTTTACCTCAAGGGTCGAACCGTTGTGCTCAAGGGTTCAAACCGTCGTGGTCAGCGCTCGAACCATTGTTTTCAAGGGTCGAATCGTAGTGCTCAGTGATTGAACCTCCATGCTCATTGGTTCGAATCTTCCATGTTCAGGGTTCGAACCGTTGTATTCAGGGAGGTTAAAGTATCGCAGGCATTGACACGATAAGCTTCAGTGTTTGCCATCATTCGGAGTCTTCATTTTCCTTTCCAGATATTCTCGTCCAGACATCAGCTGGAAGGGTACAGGAATATCCTTTTGACTGCTCACTTACAGTGAGGTTTTGGTGTCAGAAGTTGATGTGTTATTAAGACTGCGTCAACGAACTGTCTCGCTTTGTGAGAAGCTTGCAATTTTTTTTTTTTTATTCAAATTTAGCGATGGTTTTCACCCTAAGACTGATTTGCTTTAGAAACTAACTGGTTGTGAGAGATACTTGACATTCGCTTGTGAAAATTTGAGATAGAATTTGCGTGATGAATACATATGTATGTATAAACACGAATATAGTACATATGAACGCGCACTTTCCATATAACAAATATTGCCCTTCAACAGAAAGGATTCGAACCCGGACCTTTTAGCGTAGTGGCTGGCCGAGCAGTGACAAAAAAAAGAAATTCTATATACCTTTTAAACTTTATATAGAGTGTATAGAACATATCCACTCTTTGTAAATAAACTCTTGAGTGTATAGTTTCCCCAAGGAATATGTCCCATTCCATATATCTTGTTTATCTGCTTCTATTATTCAGAACCCACAGAAAATGTGATATGAAGGCGGTGTCACATCACAGCCTCGAAGAAAGAAAGGAGACTTGACCCTAAGATTTTTACGTTTTGTGTTCAAACCCCCTCGGCAGAGGACTGATACTCTCTTTCCATTGAGCTCGTGGCTCGAGGTTACACTGAAAGTCTTCTTTGTCACACAGTAGACAAGGGTGGGGGGAATGTCTCATTATACGCCTCGTTGACCCTAATTCAAGCTAGGTAAGGGCATTGTCCGACTGACAGTGCATCGCGAAGTAATTGGATTCATTAGGGAACGCGATCCAGACCACAGGATGGACGTGTCATGCCCAGGATGGGACCACAATGGACTAGCTTGTGCCTGGGGCTTGCGAGTGTCATGTAAGTCTCCACTGAACATGCGACGCACATTCAAGACGAAAGCTTTTGAATATCAGTCTTTTCTTGTGTATATATATATATATATATATATATATATATATATATATATATATATATATATATATGATATAATATGATATCGGTTCCCAAGTGCACTTTCATGTAATGGTCGCATCATCAGGGGGGATACAAGAAAAAAATATGAGTCAGGTGATATACAAGGAAGAAACGTAGATAAGACGCCATATATATATATATATATATATATATATATATATATATATATATATATATATATATATATATATATATATATATATATTCCCTCATACTTTTTTGCCGTTTCCATCGTTAGCAAAGTAGCGCTGGGAACAGAGAGGTCGCATCTGCTCACTTCCATTCTATATCTGTTAGGTGCAATGCACTGAAACCACAGCTCACAATGCACAGCCATGTCCCGCGGGCCTTTCCATAGTTTTCCTCACCCATCCTATGTTTCGCTTTCGCTTCCGTGCTTAAATTCGCTGCCATGTCCACTCCCATGAGTCTAAAACACTTCTCTTCTCTTCCAATTTTTCTCCATTCAGACATACACCCATGCTAACCTATCTTACAAACTTACTAAACCTAATAACCTTCCTTTCATTCTTATTTACTCTTAACATTCCTTTCCCACTCCCCTAGCTTTATTTACTCTCACATTCTGCCATTTTACACTCAATCTCTCATGGTATTTCTTCACACAAGTCTCTTTTCCAAGCTGGTTTACTCTCACATCTCTCTCTTCTCACCGATAGTTTCCTATTTTCCGAAAACCTCTACAAATCATTACCTTCGCTTCCACCCACCAGGTATCCCTCTCAGCACATTTACATCCAAGAGTCTCTCTTTTACACGCCTTTCACTTAATAGGTAATCCAATACTGCCAGCTGACCTTATGTATGCCCCTCTCAAGCTGTTCATCTTTTCCTTTTCATAATACTGAATACCCAATGCCCCTCAATTATACCCTCAACTGCCATATTACTCACCATCGCAATATGTCACCCACCATTAATACCCGGTCTCTTTCATCAAACTTGCCGATACGCTTATTTATCTGCTCCCAAACCACTTACCTCTCAAATTCCTTCTTCTGATGGCTATGTGCATAAGTACCAATTATCACCCATCTCTCGCCGCCCCCTTTCTTTCTTTACCCACATAAGTCCAAGAGTTCACTTCCTTACACTTGTTTACACACTCCCACAACTGTTGCTTCAGCAGTAGTGCTACTCCTTCCTTAGCTCTTGTCCTCTGACCAACCCCTAAGACATCTCCAAACCATTCTTCCCCTTTGCGCATGAGCTTTGTTTCACTCAGAGGCAGAACATTCAGGTTTCTTTCCTCAAACATACTCCCTAACTATCCTTTCTTCTCATCTTGGTTACATCCACGTACGGTTAGACATCCCAGCCTGAACCTTCGAGGAGGAGGAGCACTCTCTTCTTGGCTCCTACTTTCATTCCGTCTTTTAGAAATTGAAATACAAAAAGGGGAGAGTTTCCAACCCTTTGCTCCCGCCCCCTTTTGTTGCCTTCTTGGAAGCGCAGGGAATGCGGAGTTAAAATTCTTTCTTCTCTACCCTAGGTATATATATATATATATATATATATATATATATATATATATATATATATATATATAGTTTCATCAGCAAATCATTGCATCATTTGTAAGTCTCTCTCTCTCTCTCTCTCTCTCTCTCTCTCTCTCTCTCTCTCTCTCTCTCTCTCTCTCTCTCTCATCCCCCCCCCCCATATTTAACCAGACCTCTTGATTAATATTAACGGCAGGCGCTCCCTCCCCCCCACAAAAAAAAAATGAAAGTTATAATGTCGTGGTGTTGTGGTAGTAGTACTCTGTGGAGGACGCGGTGAAAATAACGGTGTGCCTTCCTCTTGCTGGCTAATTGCACCAACCCATAAATTCGCGCCAGGTTACTGTAAATGTGTATTACATGAGATATTACAGGAGGGGAAGCCTTATATATATATATATATATATATATATATATATATATATATATATATATATATATATATATATATATATTATTTATTTATTTCTTCCCGTCGAGATTTTTATTTCCATCCAGTAAATCTGTGGAGGACGTGAGTAATTGGGTTTATACTGGGGAAAAAATTATACTGGCCATCATTCTTTCCGTTTTCTTTTTTGGAGGGAATTTGTGGGGTTTCTTAGGAAAATTATTTATGAATACTATATATCACCTTTTTGTTTATATATATATATATATATATATATATATATATATATATATATATATATATATATATATATATATATTGGAAAGGATCACAATTTTGCGCGTGCTCCAGATATTTTTATGTGTCTCCCCTGATGATGTGATTATTACACGAAAGTGCACTTGGGAACTTTTCGTGTTTCATTTTCCCCGTGGACTCATAGGAATATATGTATATATATATATATATATATATATATATATATATATATATATATATATATATATATAGAGAGAGAGAGAGAGAGAGAGAGAGAGAGAGAGAGAGAGAGAGAGAGAGAGAGAGCACAGTGATGGAGACTAGGCTGCATTTTCTCCTGTTCACAAACAATCTATGTATGTCGAGTCGTATGGTTGGCTTGTCTGGTATACTAGGGAATATTTCTTCTGTTGGTGAATATTCTATCAAGAGGGAATATTTCTTGTACTAGTGAGTATTTGTTTTGTTGGTGAGTCTTTCTTATGCTGGTGGATATTCCTTGTACTCGTGTTTATTTCTCATACTGGTGAATATTCCTTACACCAGCGAATATTTCTTGAACTGGTGGATATTTCTCATAATGGTGAATATTTCTTGTACTGTCGAATATTTCTCATATTTGTGAATATATCTTGCACTGGTGAATATTTCGTAGCTTCGAATCACTGAGGTTATATCCAGTGTGGTAAATACCCTGGCTATACCTCATCTTTGCTCCTGTGTGCCAGTAACTTCACAAGTAATGGAAAAAAAAAGGAAAATGTTTTTTCATGGTGGTCACTTAAGCCAGTGGACTTTGTGCTACCTGTTTGAATATGTTTTGTTGGCGAGTATTTTGGTCTAACCTTCGCCTTTTTTCAAAGTGGGATATTAATGATTTTGGTTAACACGATCCTGTGTCATATTGACCTATGTATATGTGTATTTAGCAGCCAGTGTGTGTGTGTGTGTGTGTGTGTGTGTGTGTGTGTGTCAGATATTCATATTTGTTCGCTGTTTCCTATGACAGTGAGGTAGCGCCAGTAGTAGATGAAAAACGGCCTTGCTCGCTGTTTCCTATGACAGCGAGGTAGCGCCAGTAATAGATGAAAAACGGCCTTACTCACTCTTACCCACTCCTTAGCATTAATGACCCAGGTTAGATTGATCAACCAAGTGCCTAGACACTCGCCCAACCAGTATAAAGGGAAGGTTTTGTGTCTTATAACACCTATGAACTAACGTAAAGTCTTTGTAATGAAAACTATATGTACAAATTTTCAATGAAAGTTGACCGCTATATTTCGCTATGAAGAAAGGAAGTCCCCCCCAAAAAAAATATAACCATTTCTGACAGGAAACTCCGAAGGAAAAAATATATATATAGGTATATATGTAACGATAATTTTCGGATTCTCCGGGCGAAGGGAAATAAAGATTTATGCAAATCTGAGCAGACAACAGATCCTTGGAGATTTGGCCAACGGTAATCCTCTTACCACCACAATAACCACAGAGGATAGGCACAAGTCAATGGAACAGATCTGAAGGGAAGACGAGGACTAACCCCCCCCCAACCTCCCCAGCGGGACTGAGCGCAGTGTCTGGCCCTCAAATGCTCCTCCTCAGGAACTTTTACTGATGGAAACGAGAGCACCTTTCTCAGCAGACGACTCGAGCAATGTGAGAAAGAAGAAAAATAGGTAGATGAATCACAGTCGTTTTAGGAAAAAAGAAAACCAAACATACGGTAAACTTGGCCTGCATCTCATCTCGATCTGAGTGGCAGAAATCTCAAAAGAAGAACGGAAGGAAACTGTGTCCAATTATATTGAAGTCGGGAACTGTATTGTGGAAGGCGATGAGGATTTTGTTGTGAAGAAAAACGACCCACCGCTTAAACCGGACGTGAGGATATAGCAAGGGACTAAGCGCAAAAAAACGTCGCTGCTTAGCGCATCGTGATTGGAAAAGATATTTATCAGCTCCAGTAAGGGGATCGAATGCTCCTACACTCAGTAAGGGGGTCGAATGCTTCTGCCTTCAGTAAAGGGGATCGAATGCTTCTACCCTCAGTAAGGGGATCGAATGCTTCTACCCTCAGTAAGGGGATCGAATGCTTCTACCCTCAGTAAGGGGATCGAATGCTTCTACCCTCAGTAAGGGGATCGAATGCTTCTACCCTCAGTAAGGGGATCGAATGCTCCTACCCTCAGTAAGGGGATCGAATGCTTGTACCCTCAGTAAGGGGATCGAATGCTTCTACCCTCAGTAAGGGGATCGAATGCTTCTACCCTCAGTAAGGGGATCGAATGCTTCTACCCTCAGTAAGGGGATCGAATGCGTCTACCCTCAGGAAGGGGATCGAATGCTTCTACCCTCAGTAAGGGGATCGAATGCTCCTACCCTCAGTAAGTGGATCGAATGCTTCTACCCTCAGTAAGGGGATCGAATGCTTCTACCCACAGTAAAGGGGGTCGAATGCTTCTACCTTCAGTAAAGGGGATCGAATGCTTCTACCCTCAGTAAAGGGGGTCGAATGCTTCTACCCTCAGTAAGGGGATCGAATGCTTCTACCCTCAGTAAGGGGATCGAATGCTCCTACCCTCAGTAAGGGGATCGAATGCTTCTACCCACAGTAAAGGGGGTCGAATGCTCCTACCCTCAGTAAGGGGATCGAATGCTTCTACCCTCAGTAAGGGGATCGAATGCTTCTACCCTCAGTAAGGGGATCGACTGCTCCTACCCTCAGTAAGTGGATCGAATGCCTCTACCCTCAGTAAGGGGATCGAATGCTTCTACCCTCAGTAAGGGGATCGAATGCTTCTACCCTCAGTAAGGGGATCGAATGCGTCTACCCTCAGGAAGGGGATCGAATGCTTCTACCCTCAGTAAGGGGATCGAATGCTTCTACCCTCAGTAAGGGGATCGAATGCGTCTACCCTCAGTAAGGGGATCGAATGCTTCTACCCTCAGTAAGGGGATCGAATGCTTCTACCCTCAGTAAGGGGATCGAATGCTTCTACCCTCAGTAAGGGGATCGAATGCTTCTACCCTCAGTAAGGGGATCGAATGCTTCTACCCACAGTAAAGGGATCGAATGCTTCTACCCTCAGTAAGGGGATCGAATGCTTCTACCCTCAGTAAGGGGATCGAATGCGTCTACCCTCAGTAAGGGGATCGAATGCTTCTACCCTCAGTAAGGGGATCGAATGCTTCTACCCTCAGTAAGGGGATCGAATGCTTCTACCCTCAGTAAGGGGATCGAATGCTTCTACCCTCAGTAAGGGGATCGAATGCTTCTACCCTCAGTAAAGGGATCGAATGCTTCTACTCTCAAAGAAAGACTCGCATTTTCCCCATCGTTCTAAATACAGTGAGCTAATTTCACTGCCCAAAGTGAATCGGGTACGTAAGGATGAAAGAAATATGTCAAATGAGCATAAAAGAGTAACAGAGAGAGAGAGAGAGAGAGAGAGAGAGAGAGAGAGAGAGAGAGAGAGAGAGAAAGAGAGAGATGTATCTGTTATCTCGTCAGCATCTCTTGACTTCTGTTATCACTCACTTGATAACTTAGTCATGTCGTCTTAAGAAATAGACGGGGAAAACATTTGACGTATGTGTTCCGACAGGACTTGCTTTATTGCCAGAGAGAGAGAGAGAGAGAGAGAGAGAGAGAGAGAGAGAGAGAGAGAGAGAGAGAGAGAGAGAGAGAGAGAGAGATGAAGGCGTGTGAGGACATGGGAAGAAGGGAAGAGGCATCCTTAATTTGATTGGGATTTGGGAATGGGTGGAGGGAAGATGGTGGTGCTGGTTTTTGGGAGTGTTATTAACTGGGTTTTGGGCGTGTTATTAACTGGTTTTAGGGAGTCTTATTCACTGGTGTTAGGGAGTCTTATTAACTGGTTTTTGGGAGTCTTATTAACTGGGTTTAGGGAGTCTTATTAACTGGTTTTGGGGGGTCTTATTAACTGGTTTTTGGGAGTCTTATTAACTGGGTTTTGGGAGTCTTATTCACTGGTTTTTGGGGGTCTTATTCACTGGGTTTTGGGAGTCTTATTCACTGGTTTTTGGGGGTCTTATTCACTGGTTTTTGGGAGTCTTATTAACTGGGTTTTGGGAGTCTTATTCACTGGTTTTAGGGAGTCTTATGAACTGGGTTTTGGGAGTCTTATTAACTGGTTTTTGGGAGTCTTATTAAGTGGGTTTTGGGAGTCTTATTAACTGTGTTTTGGGAGTTTTATTAACTGGGTTTTGGGAGTCTCATTAACTGGGTTTTGGGAGTCTTATTCACTGGTTTTTGGGAGTCTTATTAACTGTTTTGGGAGTCTTAGTAGCTGGTTTTTGGGAGTCTCAATAACTGGATTTTGGGAATCTTATTCACTGGATTTCGGATCTGTAATTTAAAAGGAAAAAATGACCCATAATGTGAAGATAGAAATTCTTTTTAGGTATTCGTGATGGCCAAAGACTAAGGTGTTTCAGCTACTGTATTCGTGATGGCCAAAGACTAAGGTGTTTCAGCTACTGTATTCCTACAGTAGCTACGATTCCGTGGCAGGAGAATACGTCCAGGGGAGCGATCTTGTAGTGTGGATTGCAGGTGAGGCACGCTCCCTGGTCACATACATCGAAAATGTTTTCAGTTTTCCATTTCTCAATTTCAGGATGGTTCAGAATCCGTTGTGTGTCAACATACAATCACACACACACACACACACACACACACACACACACAACACACACAACACACACACACACACCTAAGTCTCTCTCTCTCTCTCTCTCTCTCTCTCTCTCTCTCTCTCTCTCTCTCTCTCTCTCTCTCTCTCTCTCTCTCTCTCTCTCTCTCTCTCTCTCTCTCTCTCTCTCTCTCTCTCTCTCTATCTATATATATATATATATATATATATATATATGTGTGTGTGTGTGTGTGTGTGTGTGTTGCGGATAAACTATTTCACCACAGAGTGCCCGGGAGTCGAACCCGGGTCATATGAATGACAAGCAGTGAGTGGATGCGGTGGACCATGACAGGACTTCCCTGTCGTGGTCCACCGGATCCGCTCACTGCTTGTCATTCATGTGAACCAGGTTCGAATCCCGGGCATTGGTTGGTGGAATGGTGTATTTTGATTTCCATGTGCATATTACGTACTAATATATATATATATATATATATATATATATATATATATATATATATATATATATATATATATATATATATATATATATATATATAAATCATTCCCAAAATACGCTGATTTGATGAAGGGTTTTCACATATATATAAATCGTTTAGAAATACGATCCAGTATCTTTATGGTCCAGTGTTCAGCATGTTTGTGCGTGTTACGGTCTGGCGTTTACGCATTGACGCCAAAATAGGTCAAAAAAGAAAAAAAAAAACTGACCTTATTAAATGGAACAGATATTCATGGACTTTGTATCCCATTTGAATACACGTTTTTAAAACATTCTCCAAAGCACGTTGATTTTAACGAAGGATTTTTGCTTACCACATTAATATATATTTTTTTCTGTCCGTTCGACTACAAAAGAAGGAAATTATCATCCACTGAAATATTGTCCAAAAAAAAAGATATGAAATTTAGAACTCTTTCTCAAAAAGAATTGTCGTGTGTCACCAGTGTGGAGGTTGAAGTTCGGGCGTTTCAGGCGACCGTGCATGTGAAAGGATGCCAGAAATTGGTGCTGAATATGTTGTGATGATCCCAGCCCAGCCCTGAATATTAATGTTCATCTCACCCCCCCCCCCCCTCTGATTGAACGGAGTTGGGTTTATGGAAAGGTCTTAATGGGATTTGGTTTTTGGGTGACTTGTCCTCTTTCTTTTCTCTCCCCTCGAGGGATAATTGAATGATGTTAATGGGGCATTGTCAATGGAGGATTCACTGGTGTGAAAGAAAAGGGGGGGAACGTGTAATTACTCTCTTCTCGAAGAAGAGGTGCAGTGTTCGTAAAAGACCTTTGACTTCCTCCCCTATACATCTTCAAAGACGATGTCACACTTGACATTTCGGTACTGCTCATCTCTCCTTTTTTAAGTCCTGATTGCCTCCTGCAGACGTCTGTGCATGGACATAGCAAGGTTCCTGAAGTGTTATAGCTTCATATGACCGGTCCATAAGGCCTGATATGAATAAGGGGAGGCACTGATGAAGTGGTGCAGGAAGCAGGCGCCTGATCTCGCGTTCTGAGCGACCAGTGAGCCTAGCAATCTCACATGTACCTACATTTTCTCGCTTACAGGCGAGAATTTAGGCTTCTTCATCCTTAGAATGGTAAGAGCCGACCTTTGTGAAGGACACGTGGTAGGAACTACATAGCCCGGAAGTGAAATTCCCCGAAATGAAGTGGCATCCGGAAGAGCAGAGAAAGAACATCCTGCCCTCAAGATAGCCCGAGGCACACTGAGGCCGGATGCTGGTGCTCGCCTCGTTAGAAACGCAAATCTAAGCGACCAGATGTACGATGATATCACCCTGAGACCGTCTACCCACAATATGAACCTTAGCTATGTAGAGCTTTTGAAAGTATAAGGGAGACGGACCGTATTTTTTTGCGGATACTGTAATCCTTTTGTGCTCTTTTGTTGACACTTGTCATTTCCCATCTCTGTATTCAGAGTTCAAACCTGTAATTACATGTTGAGAAACTGTTCCAGTCTAGAAAATCAAGGAGTGTTATGGACGCACTGACCGAGACGCAAAGCTGATATATGGAGACTAAAATGGATTATATATAGAGTGAATGTTCTCGTCCAAGGGGATATGCTACCCCGACTTGCCATGTCACTCTCTTAAATGCATTTATTTCTTTGATACTTTCTGTATTAGGTTTTAGAAATACTGTTCGCAACTGCTCCCGAGTCGTAAATTTTGAGAATATTCTTTATATATTTTCCTTCACCGTCAGTTGCCTCCTATAGATGGCTATCAATCCAGTTATTTATTTCGGCAGTCTTCGTTTCCTTCCTTCCTTCCCTCCTTCCTTCCTCTTCCTCTTTACCTTCTACCTTCTTTCTGAAAGGAAAAAAATGCGCACTGGATTTTTCGCCTAGTTTTCTTTGTGTGTGTGTGTGTGTGTGTGTGTGTGTGTCTTATGTATTTTCTATGTTCTGCGAAGGAGTCCTGCACTTAAGGGGCCACACTTCTTATCTTTTTCTTTCTTATGATGTAAACTTTTCAGATTCTCAAAGTTAATCTCACTTATCCCGTTTTCGCTTTCCTTGTTCCACATGT
The DNA here is from genome assembly GCF_036320965.1 of Panulirus ornatus. NCBI lineage: Eukaryota > Metazoa > Arthropoda > Malacostraca > Decapoda > Palinuridae > Panulirus > Panulirus ornatus. The sequence goes on from NC_092279.1 coordinate 7,007,911, forward strand.
CCACAACTTTATTGCTGGAGAAATGCTTCCTCACGTCCCTCCTTTACACACTCATTGTCTAACCTCCAATTATGCTCTCTTGTTCTAGGCTATCCCTTGGCTGCAAAGAATTCTTTTAAACTGAAAGCTGTGGTGACCTGCCAAGAATATATGTGTATAGCTGTTATCTCCTCCCTTATCTTTCTTTCATCTCATGTGGGTAGATGAAAGGAACTTCCTCTTATCTTCTCGTCACGTAGTCTACCCTGTTCTCTGTGCCGTTCTTGCTCTTCCAAGTTGCATCCTTCCTCCTTCCATGTCGCTCCTTAGGTGACGAGACCAGACCCTCGTGGCATATTCTAACTCGAGGTCGATCGTGTTCCATGTACGTCTTCTGAGACATCTGGCTAGACTTGTCGTCATGGGTAAATTTTTCTCAACTGGACTAAACCCAGTCTGCTTCTAATCACGCTTCCTCGAAGTGAATGTTGTGGTAACATGTTCCCCCTTGATGCCAACTCCTACTTGCCCCTTACACGATACAACTTCTTGTGATGACAAGGATCGTATGTTGATGTAATGGGACCTGAATGGAAGACTTGGGAATGTGATGATTACAGGGTATGATTAGGGGAGGGCAAGAGGATTCTTAGTGTAAATGAAGATGAGGAACAGTTTGTAGATTCGCGTGATTATCAATAATTGTTGAGTTGGAACACATGGGTTAAAGAAATAAGTATATACATATGTATACATGGATGAGTGCATTTGGGGGTCAATGGGTATTGCTGGATTATGGGGTAATTGATAGGCATGTAGAGGAGAGATGTTTGGATGTGAACGTGCTGAGAGGGGCTACAGATGGAATACCTGATCATTTCCTGGTAGAAGTGTTTGTGAAAGTTTGGATTGGATGAGAGAAAACGAACGTGTGTGTGTGTGTGTGTGTGTGTGTGTGTGTGTGTGTAAAAGTGGCGAAGGTGAGCGAGCTTGGAAAAGATGCCTGTGAGCAGAAATAGCTAATGGGATTAAGTGAAGAGTGGCGGCGCCGGGTGTGAGTGAAGAAAATGAGGAGAGCGGAAGATGAGGGGAAAGTATTTAGTGAAGCAGTGTGTGGGTAGTTTATGGTATGCAGGTGATGGGAGGTGGGTGGGTGGAGAAAGAGTCACAAATTCATTGGTCGATTACAGATTATCACAATTATGTGATTATCTTCTGCTTAAATTGCTCCCATTAGGTATTGTCTGAATGGGTCATCTAATATTTCTTAAAAGTTGAGGATGTCTGTTGATCGACTACCCACGAGAGGAGGTGGATGAACACCTAGGTTGGATGATTACTTCGTGAGGTCTTGAATGGTCTTCTACCCCCACAGCCCGGGCTGGGCCCAGGATGTTGGGTCGGGTCGTTAGGTCGACCAAGCTGTTGGAAACCGCATCTTGCTGGCTCATGTAACCTTCCCTTAACAACCTGGTTGGTCTGGTACGCATCGTAGCTACTTGTCCGGGGTTCGAACCCATGTTGGTCTGACCCGAGAGCGGGCCCGTGGTAACTCACAGTCATTGTGGGTGATTACTGTTTATGTTTTTATGGGGATAGAGTGTTGTCGCCCCGTCTTCTGTGAGTGTGTGTGTGTGTGTGTGTGTGTGTGTGTGTGTGTGTGTGTGTGTTGGAAGCATCGTGAGACATTGTCACAAGCAGCTGAGGAAGGCACCCCCCCCCCCTCCCTCGGTCGGGGCAGGTGGAAAACATCCACACAATTAATTGAAGCCGAAAGCAAAAAGCTGCCTATCATTCGCCACAGGAAATTCCCATTAAACTTTTAACTTTCCCTCCTCCTCCCCGAAGCCTGGAGGGAAGCCTGGCTGCCACGTCTTCTGCCTTTCCTCACTTCTAATGCAATTTGTTGTCTTCCTTTGTTTACCATTTTTTTGTGTTTTGTCTTAACCCTTCCTCAGCCAACCCATCCACCTCCCTCCACCTCTTCTTTTTTTTCATGTCGTCCACTTTCCTCTGGACGTAACACTCCCGTGTGAGGTCCCTCCTTTCCCTTCCCTCCCTCACTAACCCTCCTGCTTGTGTGTTGGTGTGGGTGAGGTGGGTGAGGTGTGGGGGTGTGTTGTTCTTGCCCATCTCGCTCCGTCTCTCCGGGGGAAAAAAAAAAAAAAATTTCCGTAGACGCAAGAGATTTTCATCGAAATGGAAAAACAGTTTTAATTTTGACCTCTTATCTCCCGCACGCCCTCCCTCCAGCCACCCAAGAACTTTGTGCACCTGGAACTTTGTGCACCTGAAACTCGTTAACTTAAAACTTTCCAGGATTAATTAAAAATGTCCCAGGAAGCCATTTATCCCCCCCTCCCGCTCTGGGCGTGTGTGTGTGTGCTCTCAATTCCCTGGGTGACACAGCTGACCAGGGGAAAATCATGATTGGGTCTTGGATGTTTACCTTCTCACGTCTATTGCCAGGAGGTGCTCTCATCTGGAAGGCTAAAGGAATAATTTTGACTTGAACACCTCTCAAAATTGAGGGTTTTTCTCTTAGCCAAGAAAAATTAGATCTATTTTTTTCATTGATGCTGTTATCATATTCATTTACAATGTCGTCCTTTTTATCCCCTTCTCCTTCATGTTTTATTACATATTTCTTTTTGTCTTATTCTATGTTGATAGATGATTTTTTTTCTTTTTTTTCTTTACACTTTCACACCGTCTAATGTTTGTTTATTATCCGATTGTATTTGTAGTTCTTTTACCTACTTTACTATTGTATTTTTTATGCGTCTTTCGAGGATAAACACCTTTTCGACCCTCAAATGGCTTTGCAACGATACAAAACGAAAATGAAATTGATGATTTACATCCGTCCATTGTCAGTAATACCATTTCTTCTCCTCATCCTTATACTGTTTTAAGTCATGCCTCATACACTGATACCAGCATCCTTTATCACCCCAATTTTTTAAACTCCCCATTCCTCCCTGGGACACATGGCTTTAACCTCTCTACCACCACTGCTCCCTGATAAGCTCCCCATCACCCTAATTTACCACCACGTAACTCCCCACCCCCTCTTCATCACCCATTGCCATACCTTCTCCCCATGACTTCACTACCATCCACCCTCCTCACCCCACACTAGATACCACTGCTTACCTCCCTCATTTCAGCAGTTGCCGATGGTAATCACACACACACACACACACACACACACACACACACACACACACGCACCATCGGCTTTTATTGACTGTGGGGGATCTGCCTGTCTGATCGGGGTGATGGTGAGGGGGAGACACGCAGGCTTGAGGAGGGGGGGGAAAATGTGGAGGAGGGGAGGAGGTGGGTGTAGGGGGAAATTTGGGAGGAAGGGGGCGCTGTGGAGATGGCGTGGAATGGGTAGATGTTCTGGATGGAGAGTGTGGGAAAGGGAAAATGCGAGAACGGGTGAATTGTTTTCTTTTAAATCATAATCCAATTTTCTTTCATTATTTCATTCTTTTTTTTTTTTCCTTTTTCGTATTTCTTCCCTCTTTTTTTTTTTTTCCTTAAACCTCGGAGCGTTTTCTATTCATTTTTACGCGTCTCTCTCTCTCTCTCTCTCTCTCTCTCTCTCTCTCTCTCTCTCTCTCTCTCTCTCTCTCTCTCTCTCTCTCTCTCTCTCTCCACCACACACACACACACACACACACACACACACACACATACATTTTTCACCCGCTTTTGCACTTCACGCGTGTACGATCTTCATACCACCTTATCATCTTATCATCTTATCATCTCTTATCATCGCAATCTTGATTCCCCCACATCATCTCACGTCTTGGCTGATCCTCTTCTTCCTCCTTTCCCTTGGTGCCTACAGGTGATTGCTCCTTTTCGGGGTCTTCGCCCACATCCATCTCGTACATTTTTCATCATTAGTTCCCTTCATTTCCATCATATCTCGCGTCTCGGCTTCGCACACTTCACGCCTCTTTCCCTCTCCAGTATTATGTGTTGCATGATGTAGTTAGAGTTAATTGGTTGTTTGGATTGTACGTCTGTTAACTGCCTAGGGTCATTAAAGTCTTCAACGCTATTCCGAAAGGTGTTTTATTATCTTCTTAAGGTGTTAAGAGTGACTTTAAAGCCAGTTTACATTCTCACTTGTTTTTTTTATTATATCACGGCATCGCATACGATTATATTGCGTGATATAATTGAATTATGTTACATATTACATTGTAAAATTATATATTACATTTTATTCTATTCTATTGTAGAATGATATTATACAATTGTACTATATTGTACAATTATATCATATTACATTTTCTTATATCTTATTATAGAAATGTACAGTTATATTACGTTTTATTACATTTTATCGATGAATTATATTGTTATAGAATCATATTACATTTGATTGTACATTATCGGAGAATTATATTATATAATTATACCATATTTTATATTTCATTGTAGAATTATGCCAATATATTACATTTGATTATATTTTTCGGTAGAATCGCATCACACACACACACACACACACACACACACACACACACACACACACACACACACCCCTCTACGTTTCCCGCGTTAACTTCAAACTTCACCATCACTTCACCATCTCCATCATGTCCCCCTCTACATAATCCCATGTGGTTCCCTCCCGCTGACGAGCCTCCCGCCCACTTTGTGCCCTGTCCAAGGTTATTGGAGTTTGTCGTCTCCAATAACCTCAAAATTCAATCTCCATCAGACTTTCTCCTCCCTCCCTACCCCTCTCTTTCCTCCTTCCTCCCTCCTTCCTCCTTCCCTATCCCTCTTCCTCTCTTTCCTCCATCGTTCCTCCCTCCTTCCTTCCTCCTTCATTCACTTTTCTCTCCCCCGCAATATTATGCCTTCAAAGTTTTGCGTCTCATTCACTCCATCAGTCTCCATCATCTCCCCGCCTTCCATTTTCTACTCCCTCACTGTCTCGTGCAGCATCTTCGCCGTTTTCTTTTTTCTTCGTTTTCCTTCCCTTGTCCTCTCAACTTTTATCACCTCTCTCTCTCTCTCTCTCTCTCTCTCTCTCTCTCTCTCTCTCTCTCTCTCTCTCTCTCTCTCTCTGTCTCTCTCTCTCTCTCTCTCTCTCTCTCTCTCTCTCTCTCTCTCTCTCTCTCTCTCTCTCTCTCTCAAGCTCTGCTCATAGACCGCGGTGCAGAAGGTGCTTTGTTGCCACTGTAGATAGGGGCTATTTTGTGGGCTTACATAATGGGAACACCGCACTACTGGCCTCCGTTTCATGTCACTTTATTCACTCTTCAATCTGTAGTGACGGCACAGTACATAGGGACGAAAGTCTCGGTTTTCTTGGGGTAATTTGACACTATAATGTTGTCTTCGGAACACGATGTTCTTTTTATTCTTTTTGCCCCAAATGTTTTACTCGCGACTTATCTCAAATTTGATTTGTTTTCTCATTATAGAAGAGTAGTTATGTATAGATATGTATAGTTTATACACTGTAACGTATACATTTTGCATGATCAGCAAACAGATTATTCATTAATCATGATATAGTTTTGCATTGAAATAAATTTGATATGATTGGACCGGTTTACTGCATAGATTTATTTACGTTCATGTTGGACGCCAGTTTTGTAATGCAATGAATTCAAACGCGTCTATTCATTAACTGGTCTCCGTGTTCTTAACTTCGTAATTAGACTTTAGCTGATGGAGGTCAGCCACGTTAATGGAATATAGTTGGTCTTTCGTATAATACTACAACAGGGTTGTGAGCCGTGTCTCAAATCACAAGTTCTCTGTTGGGTTATGTATAGAGGTCGGTTAAATAGTCTGCATCAGGTGTTGTGTGTACATTATATGGTTGATATATATGTATATGTATATATATATATATATATATATATATATATATATATATATATATATATATATATATATATATATATATATATATATATGTATATATATATATATATATATATATATATATATAATATATATATATATATATATATATATATATATATATATATATATATTCCTATGAGTCCTACGGGGAAATTGAAACACGATAAGTTCCCAAGTGCACTTTCGTCCCATAATCACGTCATCAGGGGAGACACAAGAGGGAAATATAACAGTCAGTTGATATACAACGAAAGAGACGTAGCTAGGACGCCATTTGGTAAATATGCGAATGTCGCAGTGTCTTGAACATCGCTTAAGAAGCTTTCTTTCCTTATCCAGAGGGTGAGCGGGAGTATTTTCCACCTTGTGTTGTTCTATGGGTCGTAGGGAGTGAATGACATGTCCCGTAGTGTGTGTTACACTCAGTATTGTTGAGGTTTTATTGAGTGGGAATGTTTGGTTAATCAGTGTGATAGGAGGGTCGAGGATTTGATTCGTGTGTATCGAGGCTTGTCTATAAGTGGACGATGATAGATTTCTGTAGTGATGCAGACAGTCAGTTTCAGTCAGAAAGTGTTCTAATTGTCGCAGGTTAGTGTTGCATGTTTGTTTTGACATGGACAAATGTTAGGGTACTGTGATGTGATCGTGAGGTCATCAGCGTATGAGGAATCTTTCATCGCAGTTTTGGTGTCCAGAAAATGAGACGAGAGGTCAAGCATGGAGACACTCGAGGAGGATTGGAGAGAGAAGTGATCCTTGGGAGACTCCACTGTAGAGCTGGAGGGTTTTGGAAATTGCGTCCTCATGAGTGACTCTGGTTTAGACGGCAACTTTGAAGTTGGGTAATTGTTTATTATAATTATTGTGAAGGGTGGTTCCATGTGCTTTTATGTAAGGAGGAATAATGGTTGGTTGAAATCATCTGGTACGGTTTTGCGACTATATATATATATATATATATATATGTATATATATATGTGTGAGTGTGTATGTGTGTGTGTGTGTGTGTGTGTGTGTGTATAAGACCTTCCATAATTCTTTCGGTAATAAAATCACGAAGTCGAAGCCCGGGCCATTGTTCTGGGAGACAGGAAAGGTTTACAAACCTGTAGTCTCACGTCTGGACGAATTCTTTTTCTTTCTTTCTTCCTTTTTTTTTTTTCCAGACGACCCAAAGCTTGCTAGAAGTTGTTCACGTGACCAAACCTCCACCTGATACCTCCTTTGTCATTCTTGACTCCTCTTGTCTCTCCTTCATCCTCCTCTTCTTTCCATTCGTCTGTGATTTCCTCCCCTATGTCTCTCACTCATGTTATTATTGGGTTTTATTCTTTTTTTTCTGTTGTTATTCTTATTCCGTGTTTCATTTTATGTTTCTTCACTTTTCGCTTCATTACATTGTCCTTTACATTTCCGCCATTCCTTTGTTCGTGTGTTCTTGCTTTTCATCTCTCTCTCTCTCTCTCTCTCTCTCTCTCTCTCTCTCTCTCTCTCTCAGGACTTTCATTTATCCTCCCTTCCTTCATTGTCTTCCTCTTCTTTATCGCCTCTCTCGTTCCATCTTCTCCATCCTTAACCTTTCCTCCTGCGTAATTATATTCAATTCCAACATTTCAGTAGAATTACTCACCCTTCCATCCCAGCCAGCCCACCCCTTTGCACTGTGCTTGACCCCACACACCTCTGCTATTTCGCCTCTGCCTCTTCACGTTTCTCCTCTTCTGTATCCTGTCTTTCCACAACTCCTTTTCCGCTATGCCTTCTTTTCCATTTTCTTTTCACCGCCTCATCATCTACTTTTGCCACACACACCCCCTATTCCCCACCTTTCCCTACCCCTTCCTCTTCGTTATTCCTTCTCCTTCCTCCTCCATCCCCATTCCATCGTTGCTGCTCTACCCTTCTCTTTCCCAGGACCTTCTGCTGAGAGGGACGACGTCTCAGCTCAGCTGTGGCGAAAGAAAATCCAATTGTTACTCGTTTGCCGTCTCAGCACTGCAGCAGCAGCTCTGATGCTAGCAGTCGTAGCAAACAGCAACAGCAGCAGCAGCCAGCAGGAGGAGTAGTAGTAGTGGTAGTAGGGGCCAACACCGCCTCTGCTGGCAGCTCGGGGAAAACAGAGGAGGAAACGCAGGGAAAATAAACCACGATTACACACACACGCACAGAAAAAGAGATGCAGTTGTAGTAGTAGGAGGAGGAGGCGATGGGTTGTGTATGTCCCGCAGGGTAGCAATGGTGGGCAAATGAAGTCAGTATTGAATTTCGCTGTCACACAGAGGACGGTAAAAGGAAAAGTGCTCTGCGCCCGCTGCCGCTTGGGGGGATGGTGAGGGTGACGTCAAGGGGAGCTTCATCTCATGTTCCTGGTGAATCATGTTGGCTCTTGCTGCGTCGTGAAGGCTCTCAACGCTGCATCCCTCTTGGCTTCCGAGGTCTTCTCGTGTCTCCTGCTGGTTCCTGAAGCTTTGGAATGGAGTCTTAACACCCTCGTTCCAACCTCTTGGTGGCTCTTTAGTTCGATTCTGGTGGATCCCACTGGGTTATGTTGGCCCCTTGTTTTGAACCCCTGTTGTTCCGGGGGTCTGTGAGTGACGCCTGTGTGGTTGAGTTCCTCTGCTGGTGTATGGGGAACTCTCGCTAAACTTGGCCTGGTTTCATCGCCTCACTTGAGTTCCATCAGTTTCTATAGAAGCCGTCAGAACTCAAGAGAGAGGCTCAGAAACCCACCAGAGACCAATAAAAAGTTGATAGATCTATCAGGACGTAGTAGAAGTCTCCTTAGTCCAGACAAGAGCCGCCGAAGGAATGAACATTGGAGTCGCTGACAGATGCTAGTAAGACAAAAAAACAAGAGCAAATAGTAACGTCTTGGCAAGTCTCTGTCTGGGTCTTGTTAGCTCTTTGCTGCATACTAATACCAAAGGAGCAGGTGGGTCATGCCTTGGCAACTCTTTTCCTACTTCCTCCACCCGAGTCTTGGTCATTCCTGTTGGAATTCTTGCACAAAAGGAGCACGTTGGTCGCGTCTTTGGCAAACTCCTTTTTTTATATCTCGGCTTCCTCCAGTTGGGTCTCGGTAATTCCTGTTGTGTACTAACGACAACACAATAGGGCCAAGTTCCTGGCGAGATATTGTAGCCTCCTTGCGCTCTGGTGGATCATCGACGCAACTGGCTTCTGCTTAGCTTGGCTAGTGGTGGGACGTGGGCGAGACTTCGTGGAACTTATGTGTGTGTGTGTGTGTGGCTTTCCTCGTCTTGGCTGCTCCTGCCGGGGCTCATATTGCTCTAACTAGGCCCTAGTGGCTCTTCCCTAGTACCACCTGCCCTCGTTAAGCTTCGACGCGTCCCGCTGAACTACCGTAGCAGAAGAAGATAACAACTCTAGGTCGTGACCTCCTGTCTTGTTCGAGTCTTGGCATATGATTGTACCATGAGGTCTAGTAACCTGAGCGTGGAACCTGGTAGCCCTCACTCGTCCCTGGTCGGCCTCATGTCGACCTGGTGATGTCAGTTGATCACTAGTATTTCCTCGTTTGTCCTCATTTCTAGGGTTCGTGGAGGTACGTGGGAAGGACAGATACCAGGAGACCTGATGGTCCACTTACCACGTCTGCTAAAGTTGTGGTGGAGACAGACTAGTGAGGCAGGAAGAACCGGCCGACCCACCTCTTCCTCTGGCTCAACGCCATGCAAGGAAAACACATTTTTTTTTTTATTTTGGAGGAATATATATATATAAAAGACATTGTAGTTTGCAGGATACACACTGCCTTGGAAATTTTATTGGAAAGTACGAGCGGGGGGGGGGGGGGGAATGTTCCGTGTGAGTTTATCACCCTCTGCAGTGGGCCTGGTCCCCTGAGAAAAAAAAAAGAAGAAAGGTTTAAATGGTGTTTCGTATGAGGCAGGAAGGTATTTACTGATACCAGATGACATCACTGAAGTATGTGTATTGCCTGGCCCTGAGTGGCATGTTGTTCCCCCCCCCGTCTTGTAATATTTGACGAATATTTTGGTGATCGGAAAAGTTCTATCCAAACTGCTAGTTTCCTTGAGTATTCTGGAGTGGGGGGAGGGAGGAGGGAGGGGGATATCATCTGGATATTTGAGTATTCCATGGTATTCGATGCGTTTTGTGTCTGTCGGGGTGTTGAGCGAATTTTTGACGTTGCTCACAGTGTAAATATTGGTTTACAAGGGAAGCAATATCTTTAATAGCTCTAGTTAAGTTACCTCCTTGATCTAATACCAGGCCGGAAGCAACCTTAATTTCTTTTTGTCTTCCTTTGCTTCGAAGATATCCAGCGAATTTTGAGTTTTTTTTTCTACACGTTGTGTGAGAAATTCTGTTTTCAAAGTCTTCCTCGTTGCTTCTGATTATGTTCCTAACTCTCTATGATCATATGTACGAGTCAGTAGTCTTTTTGTTGCTGTTCGGTTACTATACTCATTAAGCCTTTTTATCTAGATTTATTTAGGACATAAATTGCCTTTAAGGCATCCAGCTTGGCTTCCATCCTTCACAACTCCTTTCCATCCTGGCTTCCATCCTTCACAACTCCTTTCCATCCTGGCCTTCCATCCTTCACAACTCCTTTCCATCCTGGCTTCCATCCTTCACAACTCCTTTCCATTCTGGCTTCCATCCTTCACAACTCCTTTCCATCCTGGCCTCCATCCTTCACAACTCCTTTCCATCCTGGCTTCCATCCTTCACAACTCCTTTCCATCCTGGCCTCCATCCTTCACAACTCCTTTCCATCCTGGCTTCCATCCTTCACAACTCCTTTCCATCCTGGCTTCCATCCTTCACAACTCCTTTCCATCCTGGCCTCCATCCTTCACAACTCCTTTCCATCCTGGCCTCCATCCTTCACAACTCCTTTCCATCCTGGCTTCCATCCTTCACAACTCCTTTCCATCCTGGCTTCCATCCTTCACAACTCCTTTCCATCCTGGCTTCCATCCTTCACAACTCCTTTCCATCCTGGCCTCCATCCTTCACAACTCCTTTCCATCCTGGCCTCCATCCTTCACAACTCCTTTCCATCCTGGCTTCCATCCTTCACAACTCCTTTCCATCCTGGCTTCCATCCTTCACAACTCCTTTCCATCCTGGCTTCCATCCTTCACAACTCCTTTCCATCCTGGCCTCCATCCTTCACAACTCCTTTCCATCCTTACGACGCTGACGTTCCCCAAGGGGGAAAGCTTCGTATCTTTGAAGGTTGAACACATCTGGTCGTCTGTGTCCCACGTCTTGAGTATCTGACCTATAGTATCCGATACCAGGGTCTTGGCGAAGACGAGCGAAGACGACTAATTTTGAAGCAGATTATCATGGTGTTCCATCCCCCTCCATGGGATCCTGCAGCTCCTGTTGGTTCGTGGTGATTCCTGTCTGTCATAAAAGTCCTTCCAGTTCTGTTGGTTGCACAACGGGAGTAGAGATGGCTTCTGTTGTCTTCCTGGGTGTTCCTTCCGCTTCTGACCGTTGGTTGCACAACGGGAGTAGAGATGGCTTCTGTTGTTTTCCTGGCTCTTCCCTCGCTTCCTACTGTTGGTTGCACAACGGGAGTAGAGATGTCTTCTGTTGTTTTCCTGGCTCTTCCTTCGCTTCTGACTGTTGGTTGCACAACGGGAGTAGAGATGTCTTCTGTTGTTTTCCTGGGTGTTTCTTCCGCTTCTGACCGTTGGTTGCACAACGGGAGTAGAGATGGCTTCTGTTGTTTTCCTAGCTCTTCCTTCGCTTCCTACTGTTGGTTGCACAACGGGAGTAGAGATTGCTTCTGTTGTTTTCCTGGCTCTTCCTTCGCTTCCTACTGTTGTGGGGCCGCTTGTCGATCCTGTGGTGGCTTCTCCGGACGGGCGTGTACTTGTTATTGCTTACATATATTCATGCCTCATCAGTATGCAGGCAGATGGACAATAATAAACACACACACACAAGGGCTGTGTGTGTGTGTGTGGGGGGGGGATTATGTAAATGGACACGGAGGCAAACATATGCATGCACGTCTGGATACATGTACTTGTGTGGCTATACAAGCAGACAGTCATCTTCATGCTTGTGTACAAGCAAGGCCTTAGTTAGAAGGAAGACACACACACACACACACACACACACACACACACACACACACACACACACACACACACACACACACACGGGTACACATTTACCCTTGCCTTTATGTTTACATTCAACCTCTTTTCTGAGCTGATCGATAAAT
>NC_092279.1:7022543-7065043 GCF_036320965.1 Panulirus ornatus
CTCTCTCTCTCTCTCTCTCTCTCTCTCTCTCTCTCTCTCTCTCTCTCCCTCTCTCTCTCTCCCCTCCCCCATCAACATCACCTCATTCCTTTCACCCTTCTTCTTTTACGTCCTTCTTCACCTCCTCCTCTTCTTCCTCCTCCTCCTCCTCCTCCTCCTCCTCCTCCTCCTCCTCCTCCTCCTCCTCCTCCAGTCTGTCCATTCTTCTCTCCCTCTTCCCTCCAGACCCATCCTGTCATAATATCTCTCTCAAGCCATTGGGGACCTCTCTCCCCATTCTCTGTAAAGTGGGTCACTAACCGGAGACGCCAAGAAAGAGTTTTAAAATAAGATACGAAAGTTAAATCACTCGTATCTTCACAAGAGGAATATTGCAACTTACCAGCTTAGATCAGAATAGAATTATTTTCCCTCACAAGTGCTTCAAAAGAACTTTGTCTGCGGTGGAAAAGTTTCTTTTTTTTTTTCCTTTTTTTTTCCCCCTTCCCTCTACTTAAATGTCTTCATTCCTTTTTCCCATCTTTGTTTGTTTTTTCCCTCCGAAGAAAACGAGATGTAAGAGCAAAAGGGGGCATGCGCATTGCAACCCCCACCAGATGATGCGTCTCGAAGCTGTTTCGAGACAGGTTCGCAAATTCTCAGCAAAAGAAGAAGGGGTGGTTCATTATGGTCGAAGCATCAAAGGTGGTCGAGATATGATTAACGAGAGGAGAAAGGTGATAAAGACGAGTCTCTCTCTCTCTCTCTCTCTCTCTCTCTCTCTCTCTCTCTCTCTCTCTCTCTCTCTCTCTCTCTCTCTGGGAAATGTATGTATATGTTTAAAGGTGAAAATCGCTCACAAAATAGATTATCCTTGTTCTTTCTTCACCCTGGGGAAATTATAGGGCTTGGTACTTTTGATTATTGTTTGTGTGTTACGGGGACCGAGATTTACACTCATGTTGCCCCGTCTGTCGTGTAGCCCCGTCTGTCGTGTAGCCCCGTCTCTCGTGTTGCCCCATCTCTTAACCTTATGTCGTGTTGCCTCGTCTCTTAACCATATATATGTATCTGCCGTGTCTTTACCCCTGTGCTTATTATACATCAACACACTCCAGTCTAAGTTACGTACCTAGCTAGCGACCAAAGTTGAAGGGAGGATGAAAAGGTGGGATTGGCTGTGGGCCGACTGCTGCGCCCAGGATTCGAACCCATGCGTAAGTGACCTCGGGTGGGTCCATGGTCAGTAACTGTTATGTGTGTGTGTGTGTGTGTGTGTGTGTGTGTGTGTGTGTACAGGGTATTATGTAAGCATGTTTAAATACCTATTTGTACTGTCTAGGGAAGGAGTTTTACACTCGTGGGGCCCCATTTGTAGATACACAATTATACAACTTTATAGACTTCTGTTCTGTACTGTGTAAATTTACTCTTGTATGTTCTTGTCTGTATACATCAGGGAGTTTAAATCTCTTTTTTTGTTTGCTGTTTTATATTTGTGTGTGTTTTGGTTTGTTTACAAATAGATGATACATTATTTTTCCATTACTGTTGGACTGTAAGAGATGATGAAAACGAAACATGAGTGAAAAGGATCGAATTGTGTTTCCACACAACACAATTCGTTCTTTTGACGTCCTATGCCACACAGTGTTTCCAGTCATCCTTTCAATCATCCTTTTCCTTAAGCAACATTCTCCTCTCCCATATCCAGGAGAACATAGTCTCTGGCATCCCCATATCTTTCCCATCTTCATGTCGTTCCTATCCCATCTTCTTCAGTGATGTTCATAGCTGAAATGCCAAAGGAACGTGACTTCAGCTATGCTGTTCTCGTCTCCTCGTGTTCTTTACCTGAACTTCTGCAACAGACATAGACGTCTCCGTCTGTCCCATCCTCATTTGGAACCGATCCATCATTATCTATTCCACTTAATGATGGCCTCATAACACCAGTGGTTCAATCAATTGATTTTTTGATAGACGTATTCTCATATGTATCTGGTGTTCCAGTGAACTACAACCATCCATCCGCCATCTCTTCATACCCTCATCTCTTCATTCCCCCCACCACTCTACCCCTATGGTACAGGACTGACCACAATCATACCTCCCCATCTGTTTGCTCATTTGCCCCAGAACCTCCTCACCCCACCCCACCAGTGAGACTTGATGCCCTTCTCCAGCCTACCTCGTTGCCACCAGTTGGTACACTACCAGCAGCGGCCGTAAACTTTATGGGGGACCGGGTCCTTCTCCTCATCTCTGTATTCTGTTGAGATGGTACTTTCCTTCATCCTTCTTAGGCTGGTGGAGACAGAGGAGGTCATAAAACTTGAATGAAGTTGAAGATATATGGGAGAATGAGGTAGTTTGCTCTCGTTTGATAACTGACGTGTTCCAGGATGAAGTGTGTGTCTTTTCCTAGTGCTGGCTCGCAAGTGGTGGTTTATGTGGCTGTTTTGACGACCATCAAGATGGTTGATGGTAATCATCATGAAATTAAAGAAGGTCGCTTTGCTGTGAAGAGCAGGGAAACCTGGTAGAGGCCACTATGGTTATTGCAATGGATAAAGTGTCTTTCATGTTCGTTGACGCATGAGTACTGGGTTTGAGACCATGTAAAATTGGGGGTTATGGAAAGAAGAGGTTTTTCGTCGATAAGGGACCTTAACAATCCAAGGAATTGATGAAGTAGTACGTGGGAAGGAGCGATAACAGAAGACCTGATGGTCTATGACGAAGGTATCTGCTAGAGGACAGTACATGAGAAAGACCAGTCACAGAAGACCTGATGGTCTATGACGAAGATATCTGCTGGAGGACAGTACATGAGAAAGACCAGTAACAGAAGACCTGATGGTCTATGACGAGGATATCTGCTGGAGGGCAGTACATGAGAAAGACCAGTAACAGAAGACCTGATGGTCTATGACGAGGATATCTGCTGGAGGACAGTACATGAGAAAGACCAGTAACAGAAAACCTGATGGTCTATGACAGTGATATCTGTTGGAGGGCAGTACATGAGAAAGACCAGTAACAGAAGACCTGATGGTCTATGACGAGGATGTCCGCTGGAGGGCAGTACATGTTAGACCTTTTTTTTTGCATTGTTAGCGTAAGTATATAGCATGAACTTGGCTACTTGTCATGAAGAAAGATTGGCACTTGGTCTTTACGAGCGGTGACCAGACGTATCATGTCATCCCAGCGTGTACTGTTCCTACGTTAGATTGTTAAACCCACTTATCATCGTCAGTCGTTTGAGTTAGACGTTATGACCCTTGAAGCACGACGATACGACCCTCAACCTGTGACAAGACACCTTGAGGACGGGGTCAAAAGGCTAGGTCATCTGTATCGGGGCTTGTGTTGTCGTAGTGCTGGTGTTCGCTCCACAAATACATGTGGTTTCCATAGTGACCATTGGGTAGAAGGCGGAGAAAAGATAAGAATTTATTCCTCCCAACTTGTTACAGAATCTCTTTTTCTCCTCCTGCCCAAGACGGTCCTGGGAACGAGTTTAAAGAAGAATCCATTTTGATCTTTTACTCTTTTCCTTGGTCTGGTACGCCGAAAATGTAAGGTTTTGATGCAGATGAGGACAGACAAGTTTATCCTATGGTACGTTATCTTGAGCAGAAGGAAGACTCGAAGTTCCCTAGTGTTAAGCACAGGTGAATAACGACTCTGTCACCGTGTGAGATAAGATAAGATAAGATAAGAGGCTGTTATCAGCGTAGGTGAACATGCTGTCACACATGGTCGACATTTGCATGCGCTGTCACACATGGTCGACGTATGCATATGCTGTCGCACATGGTCGACGTATGCATATGCTGTCACACATGGTCGACGTATGCATATGCTGTCACACATGGTCGACGTATTCATACGCTGTCACACATGGTCGACGTATGCATATGCTGTCACACATGGTCGACGTATGCATATGCTGTCACACATGGTCGACGTATGCATACGCTGTCACACATGGTCGACGTATGCATATTTTTGTCACACGTGGTCGACGTATGCATATGCTGTCACACATGGTCGACGTATGCATATGCTGTCACTGACCAAATGTGCATATCGTCCCTCATTCTAATATATTGTACCATTATTTACACATCTTTTTTACATGGACGACAAATCTATACTTCAAACCCCTGCCCATGTCTTCTGCCATATCACTCCTTTTTTTTTTAAGTGCTTAAAATCGAACGAATAGATCATCATCCGAGGTATTTAAGTGGAAATGGAGATGAGAATAATGAGCATACCGATCATAATCCCTTACCGAAATATCATTGACTTTGCATCAGTCAGGCGATAATTAGGAAGTGCCCGACGTTTTCTTTTTTGTATTTTTTCTTGGTGTGCGAAAATGTTTTATCTAGCGAAGCCCAGGGAAAGCATTATGTTATGAGAGGCAGTTCGTCATTTCAATCAGGGTCTGTCTGTCTGTCTGTCTGTCTGTCAGATACCCAAACTCCGTTCAGCAATCGGTATTTCAGAAATAACTTTTTTCACATCTATATATATTTGTGTACATCTAGGCTCTGGTTAACGTTTTCTTTTAAACGTGTGTACGTATGTAGGCGTTGGTTAACGTTTTCTATAAATGGGAGTTTAAAGTTCAGTGCCCCTGACCATATTTTCTTCATGCGTGAACCATTATTACATGGGCCATACCTACATAGACCATATCCACATAGACCATACCTACACGGACCATACGTACATAGACCATACCTACATAGACCATACCTACATGGGCCATACCCACATGGACCACACCCACACGGACCTTACCTACATAGACTACACCTACATAGACCACACGTACACGGACCATACCCATACGAACCATACCTACGCAGACCATTACCTACACGGACCATACCCATACGGACCATCACCTTTACGGACCGGTAAGTACATTGACCCGATACATGTCATTCAGAAGTGTGTGAAAAGTGCACTACCCTTCCCCCTGTGTCGTTTGGTTAATCCCTGACGTGGCCCCATTTCAAGCACACATGACAAGCATAGATGGACTTCATTTGATTAATTGCTAAATTTACTTATCAATTCATTTGATGTATGTATGTATTTTTGATGTGCGTTTAGCGGTTTGATTTGATGTGATTTAACCAGATTCCCATGGAATATGTACGCAATGACGGCAGAAGAGAAAACACGGTAGGGTTTTTTTTTATATCATGTATAACAGTGTCAGCAGATTTGGATTTAGATTAAATATCAATTTGGAGGATTATAAATGGTGCGTGCGTGCGCGTGTGGTGCGTAAGTGCGTTAAAGTGTCTGTACACACACACACACACACACACACATACACATACAATCATATGTATATATATATATATATATATATATATATATATATATATATATATATATATATATATATATATGTTGGAGAGGATCACAATTTTGCGCGTAATCAAGATATTCCTTATGAGTCCACGGGGAAAATGAAACACGAAAAGTTCCCAAGTGCACTTTCGTGTAATAATCACATCATCAGGGGAGACACAAGAGAGAAATATAACAGTCAGTTGATATACATCGAAGAGACGAAGCTAGGACGCCATTTGGTAAACATGTATATATGTATATCTGTGTGTGTGTGTGTGTGTGTGTGTGTGTGTTTATGCATATTCCCCAAACTTCCCAAAATAGGATGGATGGGGGATGGTTACACAGACCTGAGGAGCCGAGACAAAAAGGCACGTCCATGGGAACACCGGATTTATAACTTGGAGGAAAAATACTGTCTTGCCGCCCGCGGTGCTATCATTCATCCTGGGGGTAAAAACTGAGGAAATACGAGGGAGTGTGTTAGTGATACTGCTTGCTGGACGGGATAGGAGGAGAGAACAGGGCGAGGAGGAGCAGAGAGGGGGGGAGGAGGAGGAGGAGGTCTGTGGAATGGAACGGGAGGTGTGGAATGTGCGGAACAGGAGGCGTTTTTGGTGGAATATGACTATTATGTGCATTTTTTTCTTGGTGGAGGGGATGGATAAACTGATAAAATGTACGGGTAAATATGTACTTATAAGTAATGTGTTGGTGTTACCGGACTCCACCGGTATGAGGTTACACAGCGAGCGACATCAGTAATGTGTAGGTGTTACCAGACTCTGCCGGCATGAGGTTACACAGCGAGTAGAAAGTCATCTTTCTCAAGGCTGTTTCACCTGGAGTACAGTCTTGTCAAGGAATTTCTCATATCGAAAGAGTCCATCATTTCCCTGCTACTGGAAGTAGCGCAGTCTTGGTACTGCGGGAGAGGTGGGTGCTTGTCACTACATATATGCAAATGGTAGTGCGAGGAGTGAAGAAGAGAGATGGATATATTGGCAGGAGGTGAGTGAGTGCGCCGGCAATTCCAACACAGGGGATCGAATATTAGTGGCTGGAGATTTGAACGCAAATGTAGGTGATATTTATAAGCTCAGGGTATTATTAGGGGGCATGGGGTACTCTGTATAAAAGAAAATGGAAAACAACATGTCAAAGAAAATGGAAAGCAACATGTCGTGGTGTGTGTTTGAATACGATATATATATATATATATAAGTATATGTGTCTATATGTCGGTGAATTGGGTTAATGGCACATGAGCAACCCATCTCATACACACCTCTTACTATCATGAGTGGTCAAACCCATGTACCTCAAAGCCTCCTTCATTTTATCCTTCCCACTCCCTCTTGGTAACTCCATCTTCCACTCCTTCTTTACTTTTCTCAGCCATTCTCTCGTCGCCCTTCCTCTCCAGATGCCCGAACCATTTCAGAACACCCCTGGATAGCTGGTTCAGGTCAGACCGCGTTTGATATGCATTTGGAAAGAGGTGCAATGTATGTTAGAAGGAATGTGACGATGCCTGAAGGTAAGATAGCCCCAACGGTATATGGAATGGGAACCTTTGGCCCTGGATGAGAAAGAACGGAAGAGGGTGGACGTTTGGGAGATAAAATGCCCGAGGTCAGTGTACAGTTAAAGGCGAGTTGATCTTGTAACGAACGACCCAGTAAAAGAGAATGTGTTAGTAAGCGCTGTCATTATATATATATATATATATATATATATATATATATATATATATATATATATATATATATATATATAAGAAGAGAGAGAGAGTATACATACGAGTACAAGCAACGAGGCTTTGCCAAAAGTCAGGTCTGACGCAGGGCCCTCCTCCCTACGCAGAGAGATAGAGAGATTATGAGAGAAAAATATGATAAATCCATATACCTCATAACCGAGGAGGTGAAGAGGCTCTTCATGGGATTATCAGACTAAGATCACCCTCTCCCGATCTGATTCTCAGTAAAGATTTTGTACCGATAAAAGGGGGTTGGATTTTCATCAGTGGGGTCGAGCTCCGGTATCCCCCATAGAGTCAGTGTGGGCCACCTAATGGCCTTCTGGTGTAGTGGGGTTCTTGCCCCGCCATCCATTACACCAGTCTCTCCTGTGGGCCAACAGCAGCAGCAGCAGCAGCAGCGGCGGACGCAGCAGTAGCAGCGTAATGTGTCATCACTCATGACCTCGTACTCTCTTAAGCTCACGGAGGGGGCGCATCATCATCGTCTTTCCATCTCTGGATCTGTAGCCACAACCACCGCCACTTGTGGTAATGGGAGCGCTCACGACCTCGTCATGAGCTGTGTGGGTACTTCAGTCACCCTCACGCCCGCAGCAGTGAGGCTGGCTGAATCAGTGTCGCCTTCTGCAGTTGGTGTTGAATGCGAGCAGACGTATTACATGACTTGATAAACCGGTTCAGATTTCTATCTCACACTCCATTTGTCTGTGATTGGTTGAAGAGTCTCTCTCTCTCTCTCTCTCTCTCTCTCTCTCTCTCTCTCTCTCTCTCTCTCTCTCTCTCTCTGATAGGGTTAAGGGTGAGATGTGTTAGTCAAAGATTATGGTTGAGAGAACTGAATAGAAGTTGAAATGGTAAGGGCTTACGGAGAGGATGAGTGAGGAGAGGTTGACAAAGAGGGAATACGTGTCTGAGTTGGAGTTGAGAACGAAAATTGGAGTTATATGGATGGAGTGATAGATGGTTTGAAGGTTTTGGTGCCTGAACATGCAAGTGGGGTGAATGGCGTGCATGACAAAGACTTAAACCCAGAGAAGTCTGTGGGGCATAGCCATGGATATGGGGTTCAGCCTTCTGTGTGTCAAACGTGACAGCTAGGAATTGGATATGAGCAAACGAGGCCATTTCATAATCTGTTGTTGGCGCTTCTTCGGCAAGCGAGAACCGGCGATCAGGTTTTGAAATATATGTGTATCATTTCATTTTTCAGTTTTATTTTTTTCTGGGAAGGGAAATGCAGAATTAACCCTCTTGTCCCCTGTTGCTGTTTTACCTATAGAAAGAAACTCAGCCATTCATATTTCATCTCCAGAGTCACTAGTTTGGAAGAAGGAATAAGAGTAATCTCCAGTGAAGCGGGCGAAAAGTTGTCTAGTTCACTGTTGTGTTCCTAGTCACTGCTGGCACTGTAGTGCTGTTGGTTCCAGCCGGTGCTGTAGTAGTGTTGCTGGTTTCAAAAGCAAGTTCCTGTAGCTATAGTGTTTCATTTTCCTAATGAGACAGCATCAGTAGTGGGTTCGGGTTAGACTGCAGTGTTATTGATTAATGATTAAGCTACAGTGTTACTGATTTATTCAGCGACTGCAGTGTTACTTGGTCCGAATGATACTACAGTGTTACTGTTTCCTGTTTAGACTACAGTGTTGGTGTAACCTGCCTAGATTACAGTGTTGCTGTTTCCTGTCTAGGCTGCAATGTTGCTGTTTCCTGCATAGGCTACAGTATTGCTGTTTCCTGTCTAGGCTACAATGTTGCTGTTTCCTGTCTAGGCTGCAATGTTGGTGTTTCCTGCATAGGCTACAGTGTTGGTGTTTCCTGTCTAGGCTACAGTGTTGCTGTTTCCTGTCTAGGCTGCAATGTTGGTGTTTCCTGCATAGGCTACAGTGTTGGTGTTTCCTGTCTAGGCTACAGTGTTGGTGTTTCCTGTCTAGGCTACAGTGTTTCTGGCTCCCGCTAAAGCTGTAGTGTTACTTGTTGTTGTCGTCGTGGCTCTGTTACTTGTTCCTGATGAGGCCGTAGTGTTGCTGACTCCTGCTAAAGCTGTAGTGTTACTTGTTCCCGTTCAAGCTTTAATGTTGCTGGCTCCTGCCTGACGTGTCCTCTTTCAGCTTGGTCTTGGTCTTGCCTTTCTGGAAATGAGTCAACCCGATATTGATTGTTCCTTCTGGCTTTGGACGTGACTGTTACCACCTCTCGTTGGACAGATTGCAACAGCCTCTCGTGGAACGGACTTCTGTCACGTCTCGTTAAACACACATCTGTCCCGCCTCATGGAAAAGACTTGTGTCATGTTTCGTTATACACACATGTGTCAGCTTTCATGGAAAAGACTTGTGTCATGTTTCGTTAAACACACATGTGTCAGCTTTCATGGAAACGGGCTTCTTTCCGCCTCTCGTGGAACGGGCTACTGTCGTCTCTCGTTAAACACAACTCTTTTACCTTTCATGGAATAGGCATCTGTCCTCCTACATAGGACAGGCTTTCTCACCTCTCGTTGGCCAGTGCTAGTGGGACAGATATCCAATGGAACGCGTTGTCATTATCTGTCATTGGGTCGGAATGTATCGCTTTTAAGGTCAACAAAAACCATTGGCCTTTAGAAGGTCTTCAGCAAGCACTGGCTACTGGAAATCGGCATCAAACACTGGCCACTGGGAAAGGTCAACACCCAGCACTCACTCCTGGAAGGATCTGCCTCAGGTATTTGCTTCTGCAAAGGTCTGCACCAAGCATTGGCATCTAAAAGATCTTAAGCAAGCACTTGCTCCTAGAGGGTCGACAGCAAGCACTGATCCGTGCGCAGTTCTCCAGCAAGCACTGGTATGAAGCAATCACCTTGCTCCTGGAAAGGTCTGGAACAAGGATTTCCGCAAGAAAACGTCTCCAACAAGCACTTGCTCCTGGAAAGGAAGTGCAGAACAAGCACTTGCTCCTGGAAAGGTCTGGAATAAGCGTTTCCTCCAGAAAACGTCTGCAGCAAGCGCTTGCTCCTGGAAAGATCTGCAAAAATCTCTTGCTCGTGGAGAGGTCTGGAGCAAGGACTGGCCCCTGGGAAGCTCTCCAGCGAGCGAGCGTTGGCTGGCCTTGGGGGAACGTATGTGGGGAAGATATCCAACTTGTAGGATGAACTCTGGTGGCCACCTGCTGAGCAGCCAAGAGTTGCGGGTCTTTGTGGAATGGCTAGCTGCCACATTTTACGGGATTAACGTTATCACCGTCGGTACAACTGTGTGGCCTTCTTAAAGGTGCTTGTGTCGTTCGCTTCTCGAATGTTCTCGTTTTTTTTCTTCTTCTTCCTCTTCCAGCGTCCGTTCCAATGATCTTTCTTACTCTCTGGTATATCCCAGAGTCTTGCGAATCAATTTTGGTCGACTGATTAAGCGTGTTCAATTAATTGATTGCTGTCTCGTGTCTGCGTCTTGTTTACACTGCTAGTTCTGTCTTAACTTACTTTATTCGTTAGCTGCTAAAGACCTTATAAGAGGTTTTAAAAGTCAGTGATGTGTAAAGTAAGAAATAATTTATGATTTTATTATGGTTTGGATCATATGTTGCCTCGTATACATGTCGTCCCTCCAGTGGTGTTTTTCCCCCCTTGCTTTTATTTCTACCATCAGCTTTTAATACCATCTCCTTAGTCCTGTGAGTTCCTTTGCACCTACATGACTCAAAGGAGATCCCTTGTGCTGTTCTACCCATACCTAATCCACATCTACCCCTACCTCATCCACATCTACCCCTACCTCATCCACATCTACCCTTACCTCATCCACATCCACATCTACCTTTACCTCATCCACATCTACCCTTAACTCATCCTCATCTACCCTTACCTCATCCACATCTACCCTTATCACATCCACATCTACCCTTACCTCATCCACATCTACCCCTACCTCATCCACATCTACATTTACCTAATCCACAGCTACCCCTACCTCATCCACATCTATCCTTACCTCATCCACATCTACCCCTATCGCATCCACATCTACCCCTACCTCATCCACTAAAGGTCAAAGCAGATGAGGTGCGCTAACAGACCCTCCGTAGTCTTATCTTTCCCATATACGAGACCTGATAGGAGCCACGCCCTCCACAAGACCTTCTGATAGCATTACCACCCACAAAAGACCCCCTCCTCCGCAAGACCCTCTCATAACGCGTCCCTCTTCCACAAGACGCTCTCATAACGCGTCCCTCTTCCACAAAACCCTCTTATTGCAATCCTCCTCTTCCACAAGACTCTCTCATAGCAATTTCCTCTTCCACAGGACCTTCTCATAGCACCTTCCTCTTCCACATGACCTTATAGCATTTTCCTCTTCCACAGGACTTTAGAGCACCTTCCTTTTCCACATGACCCTCTCATAGCACCCTCCTCTTCCACTTGACCCTCTCACAGCACCTTTCTCTTCCACAAGACCCTCTCACAGCACCTTTCTCTTCCACAAGACCCTCTCACAGCACCTTTCTCTTCCACAAGACCCTCTCACAGCACTTTTCTCTTCCACAAGACCCTCTCACAGCACCTTTCTCTTCCACAAGACCCTCTCACAGCACCTTTTCCACAGCACTTCCTCCCCGTATCCTTTTCCGCTAAGCCCGACCTTAACCTCCTCCAATTACCGTCAGTTCGCGTGTCAGTATTGCCTTTTAAGTTTCCTCGACGGTCCAACTGCCATCGGTTCCCAGGTCCTCCTCTCCCACCCTCAGGCCTTCAGACCTTTCCAGAGCTGCGTAACCCTTCCACACACACACACACACATACACACACACACACACACACACACACACACACACACACACACACACACACACACACACACACACACCAGCCATCGACCCTTCCACACGCACACACACACCCACTCCAGATATTAACCCTCCCACACACCCACATACACACTTCTCAGCCATCAACCCTCCCTTCCACACACACACACACACACACACACACACACACACACACACACACACACACACACACACACACACCACACACACCCCAGCCATCAGCCCTCCAAGTCCCCAGTGCCACACACACACACCCCAGCCATCAACCCTCCAAGTCCCCCAGTGCCACACACACACACCCCACCCCTGCAAAGCTCTCCCCGAAAGCCAGAAAAATAGGTAGACTTTAAGGAGTGCTCCGGGATGGTCAGCGTGATGTATACGCGACTCTGGGTCACTTTATCAAACCTGGCGTTGACGATGGCGCTTATTTTCTCCTGTTCTCTCGCGTCTCTCCTCCGCTTTCGTCCCCCTCCCCACACACACGCCTCACCCCCGAAGTCGGAGGGAGTCGGAGGCAATTCTTTTTTTCCTTTAAGAGTCTTTTTCGGTGAGAAAAAAAAAAAAATATATATATATATATATATATATATATATATATATATATATATATATATATATATATATATATATATATATATATATATATATATATATATATATATATTTAGGAAGAAGTGCAATGGGTAGGACTTCCCCTGACGCGTCGTGTGGATGTCAGTGGGTTGTGGTGGGCCCCCTTGAGCACAATGGTACGACCCTTGAGCACGATGGTACGACCCTTGAGCACGACGGTACGACCCTTGATCACGACGGTAAGACCCTTGATCACGACGGTACGACCTTTATACCGATGGCACGACCCTTGAGCACGACGGTACGACCCTTATACTGACGTTCGACATGCCCAAGGGTCGTTCGACGTGCTTGAGTTCATACAAATCAAAAAATCAGGTCTACGAAGACCCTGTAGTGTATGTGTGTGTGTCCTTCCAGACTACTTTAGTCGTATTTCTTAAGCTACTGTTGTAGATGTTCCCTCCATCATCATGGTTCGTATGGAAGACGGGAGTAAGAGGGGGGAAAAGGAGGGTAGAAGAGAGGGACGAAAAGGGAGAACGGGACACAGTGAGATGAAAGGAACGAGTGTGGGACGTAACGTGGCAGCAGGAAAGTGTAGGGTCGGTGGATAGAACAGAACGACCCTTAGGGATGTAGTACCTACGCGCAGAACCATCCCTCCTCCACCGCCCCTTGCTGTATTCCTGTACTGCATGGGATATTCATAGAGTAACTACCGAATGTGATAAGGGCGCTGTGCCATTCCAGCAGCGGGACATTCTCGCCGTAACGAGACAAGAGGCGTTTACAGCTTGGGTGTAGATCAGCAGCAGTAGGAGGAGAAGGGCCCCTCCCCGTTCTACACGGCCGGGTGTAGACAAGGCCAAACATCACAGTGGGACAGGAAATGTGGAGGGAGTCGTGTGTTAAATCTGGTTCGCTTAGTTACGCCACGGGTCGGCTTTGTTTATGACCGGCGCAGTGTTATTCTGGAGAAATGAAGATCGCTACCGCCGGAGGGTGGAGCAGGGATGGGACGGGTCACCGGGGGGGGTAGACAGAGTAGATGGGTAGAGAGGAAGGGAGAGATGGATGTGGGAAAAGTGAGAGATGTAAAGGGATGAGAGATGGAAGGGTTATTGTGCGAGATTAAGGTGGGGACGGTAGGGTGGTAGCGAGACGGACAAAAGAGACAGAGAGAGAGAGAGAGAAAGAGACACAGACAGACAATACGGTAGTGAGAAAGAGACAGAAGTGCCAGAGAGAAATACAGACACAGACAACACGAGAGAGAGAGAGAGAGAGAGAGAGAGAGAGAGAGGTGACAGAGAGACAGATACACAACACGGTTATGAGAGAGACAGAAGTGACAGAGAGAGACAGACAACACAACGAGAGAGACAGACAACACAACGAGAGAGACAGAAGTGACTGGAGGACACTCATACATATGCACGTACAAAAAGACAAACAATAACTGTGTAGAACATGGAAAAATACAATACACTTGATGGAAAACGTAAAGGGGTTGGGGGAGGAGGAGGAGGACAAACAGTGACGCAGAGCAAGAGAGAAAATAAAATGAATAAAAAAAAAAAAAAAAAGGAGACAGGAAAACTTAGAAATAAAAAAACACCAAGCAAAATTCTTACATGTATTTACATACACCGAAATAACTCTCTCTCTCTCTCTCTCTCTCTCTCTCTCTCTCTCTCTCTCTCTCTCTCTCTCTCTCTCTCCTGCTGGTGCTATCAAGGGTCGCGAGACAGGTGACGGACGGGTTTTGTGGGGAAAACCGTCCACAGCCTCCTGCTTCTGTCTCTCACACGTCACGCATCTCAGAGTAACAGCTTCTAATGTCGCTGGGTTTTCAGCAGTACCCAGCTGCTGCTGCTGCTGACAGCTGGGATGCACCAGCTGTCGCACAACACCACGTAAAGACCCCCTTGGTGTTACCAGCTGTTGTGGACGTGTTGAGGGATGGTCTGTTGGGAGGACCAGCTTTTTGTGGATGTGTTAGGGGGAAAGACCAGCTGTTGTGGACGTGTTAGGCGGAAAGACCATCTGTTGTTGGCGTGTTAGGGGGGAAAGACCAGCTGTTATTGACGTGTTAGGGGGAAAGACCATCTGTTGTTGACAACTTCGGAAACACTGGTCTTTGTTTACGACATAAGACCATCTGTTGTTGATATTCGGTAAGAGCAGCTGCTGTGGACGCCTTAGGGAAAACCCAACTGTTATATACACCAAGTGGACATCAGTTGTTCTTGACACCTGTTATATATAACCTCGTGAACACCAGCTGCTGTTGACATCTTGTGAGAAACCAGCTGTTATTTACGTCCCAGTGGACACCAGCTGTCGTTGTCACCTTAAGAAAAAACATCATTTTTTTTTTAAGACACTTCTAACAAGACACTTTTATTATTCTAATTCATTATTTTTTTTGTTGCCACTGAAGGTGTATTACATTGGTTGACCATTTAAAAACACAGGGGTTCCTGCTGGCTGGGTCACTACTGAGAGATGTAGATGTTATTTTGGGTCATCCAGCTGTTAGACAGACTCGCAGGGGAATTTCGACTCCTCCTGTCTTATGTGATTTCACTCAAGCAGTGTCGGAACTTCATTCAATACGCTTTGATCTTCTCCTACGTCTATATCGTGCGCCTCGACTGATCAAAGATAACATTTCGTGTGGTATAAAGGACAACACATGATCGTAATTCTTTTCCTGTCCTATTTACATTGACTTGTTTACTGATTAACGAGTTGGATGAGCGAAGGGTAATGAATAATGAGGAGAGTTAGCGAAGGTTACTGATTAACGAGGAGAATTAGCGAAGGTTACCGATTAATGAGGATAGTTAGCGAGGTTTACTGATTAACGGGTAGAATTAGCGAAGGTTATTGATTAACGAGTAGAATTAGCACAGGGTTAACGAAGTATAGTTAAAAGCAGACTATGAATCGCAGTTCTAAATGGGCGATCGCAGTTGTGGAACTTAGGTTTCGAAAGTTGGGAAACTTGAAATAAGACTTGATTAACTTGCGTCGGGCCTTCAGTTGGAGTCTAAGAAGGTGTTTGATGAAGGTTTTTAAGTTTCGTGTATTGACCAGCGCTGGAGGGATTAACAATATGGCCAACCTGACCGGGACTTCCAAACTTTCTCTCAAAAGTCACATGATCTCGACACGATAACTGGATGCCTGTCATGCTGTCTTATCTCTCTCTCTCTCTCTCGCTCTCTCTCTCTCTCTCTCTCTGCATATCTGTCTGTCTGTTCATCTTTATATCTGTCTGTTTATCTGTCTGTTATTTCTCTCTCTTTCTTTTTGTCTTTATCTATCTATCCTAATCGTAATTTCGTATCTACCACCTATCCCCTTTCTTACAGCCTGTCCTTGCCCTTCCTCACCCTCTATCCTCACTACTCCTCTCTCCCTCTCCTTCTAAGAATATCCCACGCCACCCTCGACACTGCTGGAGGCTTACCATCCTCCTGTGGGACCAGCTACTCTCTCTCTCTCTCTCTCTCTCTCTCTCTCTCTCTCTCTCTCTTAATTAAGGCTAGATGAGCGCTAGCCAGCCCCCTTGATATGGTGGATTAACCTTTTCATTTGATGCTGTTCCCACCCTGGGCCCCCCCTACTAGTATTGCAGATATTTTGCGAGAGTCTGGCGGAATGAAGTGTTCCTGTAGCATGCAAATCTGCACGCCCCAGTCCCTCGGGCGTGTGTCTGGGAGAGGGAAGGGAAATTTTTTTGGGTGTATTTAGAGTGTTGCTTAAATTGCCAGATTTGGGGAGGGTTTACAGAGATATAGATGTCGTGTTTTTCAGCTTAAATTGTCGGATTTGGGTGAGGATGGGTTTTTTTTTCCCAGGAGATACGAAAGTGAGGTTCTTTAGCTCAGCCCAGAGTATTAGGATATTCACGAATCGAGTCCTTTGGGTTAAATTGTCAGATTTGGTGTGGGAAGGCAATGTGATACAAGAGTCTGGTTGTTTGGATTTGATTGTCAGATTGGGTTAAGGTTCTTTGAAATACTGGAATTCTTGTTTTTGGTTTAGTGTGTCAGAGAATTGGCTAGAATTTTATCCCTTGATGCAGGAATCGTGTTGTCTTTATGTGGAGTGATGGGTATGATAGAGGATTGTACTCATTTTCTTAGGATAAAGAAGAAGAAGAAGGAGGAGGATAAAGAAGAAGAAGAAGAAGAAGAAGGAGGATAAAGAAGAAGAAGAAGAAGGAGAAGGAGGAGGAGGATAAAGAAGAAGAAGAAGGAGGAGGGAGGAGGAGGAGAAGTAGGAGGAGGAGGAGGCTGCTTTAATCTCATCTGTTTAACTCTGTTCTGTCCCAGAATGTGGCTTCTGTTTCCTGTCCCCTGTTATCAACAGGTTCCTGGTCTCTGTGCTAGGGTTATTTTTATTGATCTGTATTGGGAATATGTAGGCAGACCCCTTCTGTACCTCTCCTTTGATGCTTCCCACTCAATACCCCTTCGTTCCTCCGGCTAAATTCTGTGTCTTTTTTTCTTCTCTGAAGTCCTTCATTTTGCTTTGAGTTTGTCATCCTGTTCTGTGGCCGTGTTTGGAGGTCCCCTAATCTCCCCTTTCCATTTGATGGTACTTTTCATGATCCCAGTGTTGTGTGTGTGTGTCTGTGTCCTCTTGATGTCTTGAATCCCTTTTACTCCATTCGTTGTAACTTCTGATCCTCTTTGCTATGAACGACATCTTCCTTATAGTTCCAGATGATTTCTTCTTTGATTCTCGTGGTGTGTGTGTGTGTGTGTGTGTGTGTGTGTGTGTGTGTGTGTGTGTGTGTGTGCGCTACCGGATTCTTCCCACGTGAGGTGACACGTTGAATTAAGTCACTTTGAGCTAGACTGTGTCGTCATTTAGTAACGAATATACAATACATTCTCGTCGAAGAACTTCTCACTCCGAAGGAGACCAACACTTCCCTGCTACTGGAAGTAGAGCAGACCTGGAGGTGCAGAAGGTCCTGGAAAATGAGTCCTGGAGTGAGATTAGGAGCCTCTCAAGAAAGGTGTCCTGAGGCACTGGTATGCAAATGAATAGATAGCTAAACACACACACACACACACACAAACAAACACAATATATATATATATATATATATATATATATATATATATATATATATATATATATATATATATACATATATATATATATATATGAGTTGTCGACTTTAATTTTCTTGCATACATTTTCCAGAGAAATAAGTTAGCTTTCTCCTTCAAATTCTTTTCTCCCTTTCACAGTGCAGGCCACTTAAAAATGTGTTAGCTATACATGTAATTCCAACACTACAGGTAATTCAAACACTACAAACTTTTTCTTTCTTGTAATTTAATTCCTTCTTCTCTTTTCCGCTCCTTGTGCCTGTTGGCTTAGTTTGTGCTAAATCTTCTCATATGTTCTTATTTTATGCTTCAAGCTAAGCCAGATCTACTTCATTTGCTGCTTGTGAAAGTCTCCAGCTAATGTTTTTTTATTTTTTTTCTTCTTTTCCTGTTGCTGGTAGACGTGTTCGCCAGGAAGTGTTTGCTAGTGTTGCTGGTAGATGTGTTCGCCAGGAAGTGTTTTGTTAGTGTTGCTGGTAGACGTGTTCGCCAGGAAGTGTTTGTTAGTGTTACTCATAGATGCGTTCGCCAGGAAGTGTTTTGTTAGTGTTGCTGGTAAATGTGTTCGCCAGGAAGTGTTTGCTAGTGTTACTCATAGATGCGTTCGCCAGGAAGTGTTTTGTTAGTGTTGCTGGTAAATGTGTTCGCCAGGAAGTGTTTTGTTAGTGTTGCTGGTAAATGTGTTCGCCAGGAAGTGTTTTCTAGTGTTGCTCGTAGATGTGTTCGCCAGGAAGTGTTTTGTTAGTGTTGCTGGTAAATGTGTTCGCCAGGAAGTGTTTGCTAGTGTTGCTGGTAGATGTGTTCGCCAGGAAGTGTTTGCTAGTGTTGCTGGTAGATGTGTTCGCCAGGAAGTGTTTGCTAGTGTTGCTGGTAGATGTGTTCGCCAGGAAGTGTTTGCTAGTGTTGCTGGTAGATGTGTTCGCCAGGAAGTGTTTTGTTAGTGTTGCTGGTAAATGTGTTCGCCAGGAAGTGTTTGCTAGTGTTGCTGGTAGATGTGTTCGCCAGGAAGTGTTTTGTTAGTGTTGCTGGTAAATGTGTTCGCCAGGAAGTGTTTGCTAGTGTTGCTGGTAGATGTGTTCGCCAGGAAGTGTTTGCTAGTGTTGCTGGTAGATGTGTTCGCCAGGAAGTGTTTGCTAGTGTTGCTGGTAGATGTGTTCGCCAGGAAGTGTTTGCTAGTGTTGCTGGTAGATGTGTTCGCCAGGAAGTGTTTTGTTAGTGTTGCTGGTAAATGTGTTCGCCAGGAAGTGTTTGCTAGTGTTGCTGGTAGATGTGTTCGCCAGGAAGTGTTTGCTAGTGTTGCTGGTAGATGTGTTCGCCAGGAAGTGTTTGCTAGTGTTGCTGGTAGATGTGTTCGCCAGGAAGTGTTTGCTAGTGTTGCTGGTAGATGTGTTCGCCAGGAAGTGTTTGCTAGTGTTGCTGGTAGATGTGTTCGCCAGGAAGTGTTTTGTTAGTGTTGCTGGTAAATGTGTTCGCCAGGAAGTGTTTGCTAGTGTTGCTGGTAGATGTGTTCGCCAGGAAGTGTTTTGTTAGTGTTGCTGGTAAATGTGTTCGCCAGGAAGTGTTTTGTTAGTGTTGCTGGTAAATGTGTTCGCCAGGAAGTGTTTGCTAGTGTTGCTGGTAGATGTGTTCGCCAGGAAGTGTTTGCTAGTGTTGCTGGTAGATGTGTTCGCCAGGAAGTGTTTGCTAGTGTTGCTGGTAGATGTGTTCGCCAGGAAGTGTTTGCTAGTGTTGCTGGTAGATGTGTTCGCCAGGAAGTGTTTTGTTAGTGTTGCTGGTAAATGTGTTCGCCAGGAAGTGTTTTGTTAGTGTTGCTGGTAAATGTGTTCGCCAGGAAGTGTTTGCTAGTGTTGCTGGTAGATGTGTTCGCCAGGAAGTGTTTGCTAGTGTTGCTGGTAGATGTGTTCGCCAGGAAGTGTTTGCTAGTGTTGCTGGTAGATGTGTTCGCCAGGAAGTGTTTTGTTAGTGTTGCTGGTAAATGTGTTCGCCAGGAAGTGTTTGCTAGTGTTGCTGGTAAATGTGTTCGCCAGGAAGTGTTTGCTAGTGTTGCTGGTAAATGTGTTCGCCAGGAAGTGTTTTGTTAGTGTTGCTGGTAAATGTGTTCGCCAGGAAGTGTTTTGTTAGTGTTGCTGGTAAATGTGTTCGCCAGGAAGTGTTTTGTTAGTGTTGCTGGTAAATGTGTTCGCCAGGAAGTGTTTTGTTAGTGTTGCTGGTAAATGTGTTCGCCAGGAAGTGTTTGCTAGTGTTGCTGGTAAATGTGTTCGCCAGGAAGTGTTTGCTAGTGTTGCTGGTAGATGTGTTCGCCAGGAAGTGTTTGCTAGTGTTGCTGGTAGATGTGTTCGCCAGGAAGTGTTTTGTTAGTGTTGCTGGTAAATGTGTTCGCCAGGAAGTGTTTTGTTAGTGTTGCTGGTAAATGTGTTCGCCAGGAAGTGTTTTGTTAGTGTTGCTGGTAAATGTGTTCGCCAGGAAGTGTTTGCTAGTGTTGCTGGTAGATGTGTTCGCCAGGAAGTGTTTGCTAGTGTTGCTGGTAGATGTGTTCGCCAGGAAGTGTTTGCTAGTGTTGCTGGTAGATGTGTTCGCCAGGAAGTGTTTTGTTAGTGTTGCTGGTAAATGTGTTCGCCAGGAAGTGTTTTGTTAGTGTTGCTGGTAAATGTGTTCGCCAGGAAGTGTTTTGTTAGTGTTGCTGGTAAATGTGTTCGCCAGGAAGTGTTTGCTAGTGTTGCTGGTAGATGTGTTCGCCAGGAAGTGTTTTGTTAGTGTTGCTGGTAGATGTGTTCGCCAGGAAGTGTTTTGTTAGTGTTGCTGGTAGATGTGTTCGCCAGGAAGTGTTTGCTAGTGTTGCTGGTAGATGTGTTCGCCAGGAAGTGTTTGCTAGTGTTGCTGGTAGATGTGTTCGCCAGGAAGTGTTTGCTAGTGTTGCTGGTAGATGTGTTCGCCAGGAAGTGTTTGCTAGTGTTGCTGGTAAATGTGTTCGCCAGGAAGTGTTTTGTTAGTGTTGCTGGTAAATGTGTTCGCCAGGAAGTGTTTTGTTAGTGTTGCTGGTAGATGTGTTCGCCAGGAAGTGTTTTGTTAGTGTTGCTGGTAAATGTGTTCGCCAGGAAGTGTTTTGTTATTGTGGTTGGGTGGGTGGGTGGGGGGGGTTGTGGTGAAGGAGGTACTGATATTGTGGTTGGGTTGGGGGGTTGTGGTGAAGGAGGTACTGATATTGTGTGTTGGGTGGGAGGTTGTGGTGGTGGAGGAGGATTGAGGGAGGAGAGGGGGTTGTTTGATGTGGTGGTACGTGAGGATGGTGTGGTTGTGGTGGTAAGTAAGGATGGTGTGGTTGTGGTGGTTGGAGAAGGTATTGTTAAAGTCTTAAGATCGAGACCATATTGTGGATGTCTCAGTGTCACTGATTGCATCACTGCTTAAGCTCGCATCTCTCAGGGCTTACAGTGACGCCCTGAGACGTCACTCAGGGCTTACAGTGACGCCCTGAGACGTCACTCAGGGCTTACAGTGACGCCCTGAGACGTCACTCAGGGCTTACAGTGACGCACTGAAACATCACTCAGAGCTTACAATGGCGCCCTGAAACGCCACTCAAGGCTTACAGTGAAGCCCTGAAACGTCCCTCAGGTTCATACACTGATACCCTGAAATGGATGAGCTATGTAGAGGCGAACTAATTAAAACAGCTAGCACATGCGACCTGATTTATCAAGTACATAATGTACTAAACCTAATCAAATAATGTTACCGTACTGGAATGTATGAGTGTAGGATCGTATTTGGTAACA
Source organism: Panulirus ornatus (assembly GCF_036320965.1). Classification (NCBI taxonomy): domain Eukaryota; kingdom Metazoa; phylum Arthropoda; class Malacostraca; order Decapoda; family Palinuridae; genus Panulirus; species Panulirus ornatus. Next base: position 7,043,969 of record NC_092279.1, read on the forward strand.
ACTAGTAACGTAATGTATGAGTGTAGGATCGTATTTGGTAACAACAAGTAACGTAATGTATGAGTGTAGGATCGTATTTGGTAACAACCAGTAACGTAATGTATGAGTGTAGGATCGTATTTGGTAACAACTAGTAACGTAATGTATGAGTGTAGGATCGTATTTGGTAACAACCAGTAACGTAATGTATGAGTGTAGGATCGTATTTGGTAACAACAAGTAACGTAATGTATGAGTGTAGGATCGTATTTGGTAACAACCAGTAACGTAATGTATGAGTGTAGGATCGTATTTGGTAACAACTAGTAACGTAATGTATGAGTGTAGGATCGTATTTGGTAACAAGTAACGTAATGTATGAGTGTAGGATCGTATTTGGTAACAACTAGTAACGTAATGTATCTTTGATAACATCAGATATGCTGGCGATATTACGATAGAAGTGTTATGGGGATTTACGATCAAATGAAATTACGATTTCCCGACGATAGTCCTGCCATGTTGTTGTTATTTATAACAACGAAATTACGATTTCCCGACGAAGTTCCATTAAAACTGTTGTGATGTATTAAAATAAAAGATTTATTGACACTATTTGTGGCATCAGTACTACGATTTATAGCAATAAAGTTAGTAGATATTCATTAGAAAGACGGAGATGAATAGCAACAGAATCAAACTTATTGACGACTGTCATAGCAGAACTAGAAATATTACCTTAGTATAACCAGAGATGATTGTAGTAATAAAAACAATAGCTGAGGACATTGTTCAATGGCTTTTATATAACAAGTTGTTATATAGATGCTTATTTTTTCTTTTTTGAACGGATTATTTTGATCGTTTTGATGAATATGGGATGTTTGTTGTGAGCTGGTAGTAGCAGAGGTTGTCATAACCCCCCCCCTCCTCTCCCCCCCCCAGTTGTAATTGGGGGTCGTAGTTATCAGAGAAGTTATTAAAGTACTAATGATTAATTAACGAGTGATGGGCTCATCATGAGAGCAGAAATGGCTTTGGACGGACCAGAAGAGGGGTGGGCCCCAGGTGGGGTGGCGTGGGCCCCCACGGCACGCATAATGACGGAGGAGCCACTGTCACATGACAGAGACCTGTGACTTGTCATATGCCTCTGTCAATTAGAAGAAAATGGGGAATGGGAGAGAAAGGGAAGTATAGACATGTATTCCCTTTTGCCAATCGACGCTGTCAACTTATTCTTACGTAAATGTTTAGACTAATTCCGCTTCAAATTGGACTGGCAATTTTCATCTTGGCCACAAAACAGCACCTAACCAAGTTTTCCTATCCGTCTACAAAAAGTTGACCTCACCCCATTTTCTTTTCTTTTTTTTTTTCGACTGCCTCCGTAATACCCAACGAAAAATGTACTGTTATGTTCGAGTAGCAGTTAGAACCTGCTCATTGATATTCATGAAACACAGTCGCGCTGCAGGCGGAATGTTTGGGGGGGGGGGGAGGGGGGGCAAACTCTGCAACCATACCGTATATAATTTGACTGCAGCGCAGTGTCGAGGACAGGAGACTGTGCAGTGGCGTCGAGGACAAGAGACTCCAGCGCAGCGTCGAGGACAAGAGACTCCAGCGCAGCGTCGAGGAGAAGAGACTGCAACAGCGTCGAGGAGAAGAGACTGCAACAGCGTCGAGGACAAGAGACTGCAACAGCGTCGAGGACAGGAGACTGCAGTGGCGTCGAGGACAAAAGACTGCAGTGGCGTCGAGGACAAGAGACTCCAGCGCAGCGTCGAGGACAAGAGACTGCAGTGGCGTCGAGGACAAGAGACTCCAGCGCAGCGTCGAGGACAGGAGACTGCAGTGGCGTCGAGGACAAGAGACTGCAACAGCGTCGAGGACAAGAGACTCCAGCGCAGCGTCGAGGACAAGAGACTCCAGCGCAGCGTCGAGGACAAGAGACTACAGAGGCATCGAGAACTAGAGTCATAACAGCATCGAGATCTATAAACGGAAAGGCATCGAGATCTATAGACCCTTCATTTATAACTATAGACGGCAAAGGCTTCGCGCGTTAGATCGAATTGGCATCGAAAGCTTAAACGACTCTGCCACCCAGACCTACAAACAACAAGTAAAAAAGCAGAGTATCGTAACACTATTTGTGATTTACATTTTTGAAAGGCATGACGAAGTGGTACGATTAATTCTGGGTAGCGTCGTGTTCTGGTATGCCTGCATTCTTACTTAGCAGTGGCACTGCAAAAAGACGAAAGCTGTCGGGTGAAATTGGAAAGGCGAAGGAACTCCTCTTAATGGAATTACAAGATAGCTTTTTTTTTTGGGTCTTTCATGTGAAATCTATTATACCGAAGACTTTTATGTTAGTGGAACGTATATAATATTTGAGTGAGAAAACAGCGGTGTCAGTAGAGTAAGGTTTGGCCTCGAGAGCCACTGTATTGGCTTCATCTCCTGAGGGGAATCATTCAGTTAGGATGGCGTATCCACAGCTGGTCGATGTAGGCAGCAAGTCTACGTCCCCTTGCGGTGTGCAGTGGCTTTGCTCATAGGAGTCTGCCGCGCCACCTCACTGTGCCTCAGGCTTTCGTGGTTTGACGGCGTTGATCGCACCTCGCGTTTGTGCGTTCCAATCTCTCGTGAGTCTATAGACGTCCGTTTACGAATGGAACGGTCACAGCAGACATGCAAAGACTTCGATTCTGCTCTATTCATCCAGGTTTCGAATCCTTGTAAGTTTTGAAAATTTATGAATATTCAAGCTCTAACTAAATCTTGTAACCAAAATGATTATATCCTGATTATTACTGGTTTGTCTGTAGGTTCAAATGTATATCTAGTTCACATTATTGAATTTCCTAACGATGTTTTTCAGCCTTTTTGCTCTTTTCACGTTTTCTGTCATAACTACATGATATCTGGTACATGGAAACTCATCCCTGTAACCTTCCAAATTTATTCTCCTACTATAAGTGTGATATAAAGGCTTTTTGAAACGAGTATCGGGAAAATAGTGATTTACAATTTGTCCTATATCAATTTACTTCAATATTTTAGTATTGTGATTTACAATTTGTCCTGTATCAGTTTACTTCAATATTTTAGTATTCTTTTCGTAGATTTATGTCGATAGATAAGACATGAAGAAAGGATTTTGTATTTTTTTTCTTAAGAAAGGCGAAAAATGTTAAGAAATGCCAACCACACTGAGACATCTGAACATTTTGTTTAAGATTTTGTCGAGGAAACGAGTAAGGAAACTTTGATTGTTCACTGGATATCGAGAACTAAATGCCCATGGCGTCGATCGAGAACAAGTCTGGTAGTTTCCTTACGAGAACTAGGCTAAAGTTCACATCGAGAACGAGTCTGGCAAACCTCATGTCGAGAACGAGACAACAACGCCTCCATGGAGAACTGTAATAAACTGACATTTCCATCGAGAACTACAGACGAGAGTGTTTCGTTGCAGTGTGTGTGTGTGTGTGTGTGTGTGTGTGTGTGTTGGTCGGCCAACAGCTCAGAAGAGAGGAAGTTAACTGTACGAGATTATCCTGAGCCACTACGTACGTATTTAGCATAACATGACCAGACGCTGCAACCTTATGTAACCTGAATGTTAATTAGTGCCGAGTTCCAAGTTAATTTGACCTAAAAATATCTCTTCGTGGAAAGAAGAGAGAACCCCAGTTACCTAAAGGGATAAGATCATATGTGCCCCTTTTGCACAAGGGTCGTTATCACACGGATCGTTTGGTGATTATGGCCTTCAAACCAAGACGGGTTTTGTGACCATGTGCCACTGTTGTCCTTCGACATCCTTGGAGGATGTAAAACAAGAGGTGGCTGCTGTATATGCAAGCAAGGAATATACAAAAGGAACACGGAAGGAAGGAAGGAAGGATGAAAGGAAGGAAGGAAGGAAGGGATAAAGGAAGGGATGGAAGGAACGAAGGATGAAAGGCAGGAAGGAAGGATGAAAGGAAGGAATGAAGGAGGGATGAAAGGAAGGAAGAAAGGAAGGATGAAAGGAAGGAAGGAAGGAAGGATGAAAGGAAGGAAGGCAGAAGGATGAAAGGAAGGAAGAAAGGAAGGATGAAAGGAAGGAAGGAAAGGAAGGATGAAAGGAAGGAAGGCAGGAAGGATGAAGGAAGAAGGAAGGAAGGATGGAAAGAAGGAAGGAAGGAAGAAACACTTGCAAAAATCATGAATGCGGAAGTGTTTGAACTAGACTCACGTAGGAGGTGAATTACTTCGACGACTGGAAGATAGGAGAAGACAGGAAACTGTGACTTGCAGGGGAAAGAATAATGTAATGAGAGAGAGAGAGAGAGAGAGAGAGAGAGAGAGAGAGAGAGAGAGAGAGAGAGAGAGAGAGGCAAGCTGTGGTGATAATATAATAATAGATCGGTCCTCTTCCCATGCCATCAGGCAAAAGTCCACAAGGATCTGGACTCCATCAGTCACCATCCACACCACAGGCCCGTATCTATCACTTTTATTATCTTTCCTGGGTCTTTTATTTACAGCCAGACACAGGGACTTTCTGGGAAGACACGATCTTTCTCCCTTCGCACTTTTGCCACCATTAATATCTATTTACGTTTTATTGTCCCTTAAGCCCGGAGCTAGCGAGGTGGGTGGGTTGGTTGGTGGTGGGGAGCGAGCGCGCCTTAGAAGAAAGAGAAACGATGCGTTTCTCTTAATCAGGACTGAGTAAATCCTTTACTTCCTAAATCTTCGGACGGAGCACAAGGACACACACACACACACACACACACACACACACACACACAAGTCGCTGATCCCGTAGTCTTAAACGTCCAGAGCACTTCTTAAGTCATCCTCTCTCTCTCTCTCTCTCTCTCTCTCTCTCTCTCTCTCTCTCTCTCTCTCTCTCTCTCTCTCTCTCTCTCTCTCTCGCCCCATACGGTGACACAAGTCTCTATCGCCATTGCTGGGTTCGTTCTCGCTATGCCTGTGATGTGTATAATGGCAGAGATATGTATCACAGATATAGCTGTGTCTGCCTTCCCCTTTACAACCTCGTGGGATTCTTTTCTTTTCAAAGATCTGGAGTACTTTTCATAGTGAGTACCGAAGCTCCACAGAGAACTGGACTTTCTCTTGATGAGGTATTGCTCGCGTATGTGTGGGGAGGACCCTCGCTACTTCATTCTAGACCCTCAGTAAACTTCATAATAAACTTCAGTCAGATCACCCTTCCAAATACCTCGGGCTCTTACTTTCCATATTGATTCCATTGCTCTTCGGTGCATTGCTGTTCCTCTTTCTCTCTCTCCTTCACAGATATTACTTTGGCTTCCTTTCCCGTGAATCAGTAGATTGCGTTCCTCCTCTTTTAGTTAGGTCACCCAGTCCATGAACAGGACATCTGCATCTTACAGACATTGTATGAACCACGTATACTTTGAGACCTGACCGACTTCACACCTGCGTACAGCATTCCACACTTATCCTGTAGAATGGCTACAAAACCCAGTCTACATTTACTGAGCCAGTCCTGTTGTTCAAACATTAGACAAGAAGACTTTTCCCCAAACGGGTTTGACCTTTGGTGCAAGAACCAGTGATCTAGATTGGCATGTTTTGGTATGTGAAGCTAAATCTTTATCCTCTAAACTCTTTATCCAACGACCAACATGAGTGAAGGATACGCTGGACCGTAGCAGCAGCAACTGTGTGTATACAGAGTAGAAATGGACCTGTAGAATCGCAGGGGGAAACTTCAATAACCAAAATGTGACTTTCAACCTAAGGGAAGGGAAGGAGACACCAAGTCTGGGAGCTTTCATCTGTCACCCTGTTTGATCATTTGCTCTCTCTCTCTCTCTCTCTCTCTCTCTCTCTCTCTCTCTCTCTCTCTCTCTCTCTCTCTCTCTCTCTCTCTCTCTCTCTCGTCTTGAGCCCCGGCCCTCAAGTTATTCCTGGACTTCACACACACACACACACACACACACACACACACACACACACACCTCTACAAATCCTTCACCTCAACACTGCGGTTTGTTTGGTGTGTGTGTGTGTGTGTGTGTGTGTGTGGGAGAAGATTGACTCTCCCACAACATCTGTCTGCAACAGAGTAAGATTTTCACCACCTCCCAACACTGACATCCAATTATACCTGTGTTTACCCTCGCCACCTCGCCTTCCTCGTACCATTAACCACTAGTTTCGTCTCCCACATCTGCGGAGGAAAAGTGAAGCAGTTTTTTTTTTTTGTCCTCTCCACGAGCTGCTGGGAAAATTGTCGAACCAGGTTCATTTCTGTCGTGAAGTTGAATATCTTTTCCTTTTTTTTGTATATATTTTGGCGTGGTTATATCTCTGCCAAGGTGAAATGTTGTGACATATATATATATATATATATATATATATATATATATATATATATATATATATATTTCTTTTTCTTTCATACTATTCGCCATTTCCCGCGTTAGCGAGGTAGCGTTAAGAACAAAGGACTGGGCCTTTGAGGGAAAATCCTCACCTGGCCCTCTTCTCTGTTCCTTCTTTTGGAAAATTAAAAAAAAAAAAAGAGAGGGGAGGATTTCCAGCCACCCGCTCCCTCCCCATTTAGTCGCCTTCTACGACACGCAGGGAATACGTGGGAAGTATTCTTTCTCCCCTATCCCCAGGGATAATATATATATATATATATATATATATATATATATATATATATATATATATATATATATATATATATATATATATAACTTTGAGGTGCTGGAATATACCGTGAAAAATTTCATCACGTTCGGGGGAAAAAGAAGCTGAAGCATTTACATAATTGATTCGATCTTAAAGGAAGTGTTGTGTATCAGGTTACTGCTACACCCCCCCCCCCCCCATCCTCCCCAGGTCAAGTAATATTTGGAGGAGGAACTCAGGTCGTTTTGGAGGGAACGGTGTTGCGTTGACCTCATTTCGGCAGTCTTGTAAGACTATAAGATATTTGGAGGCATTTATCTGCTGGCTGTGTTTTTTGGTTATCTGGTTGAGCTTCCAAGAACTTTGAGTCAGATAAATGAAGTTTCTTTCACTCCATAATTACGCGACCTGGGAGTAAATGCGTTATGGAGTACATGTATATTGTCAATAATAACCATAACAAAGTAATGATATTCCTATAAGATATTCCTATGAGTCCACCGTGAAAATGAAACACGATAAGTTCCCAAGTGCACTTTCGTGTAATAATCACATCATCAGGGGAGACGCAAGAGAGAAATATAACAGTCAGTTGATATACAACGAAGAGACGAAGCTAGGACGTCATTTGGTAAACATGCAATTGTCCAAGAGAGACCTGTCTGTCTTGGACAATCGTATATATATATATATATATATATATATATATATATATATATATATATATATATATATATATATATATATATATATATATATAATTTCTTTATATTCTTCCTTTGGTAATCCTAGTGATCCTATTTCCCATCCTGACTCCCCACTCATCCCGGGCTGTCATCAAATGGGATCTCTCCAATCAGAGTTCATCGGTCTATGTATGGGACGGAAGGCTGTGTCCTGGAGAGAGAGAGAGAGAGAGAGAGAGAGAGAGAGAGAGAGAGAGAGAGAGAGAGAGAGAGAGAGAGAGAGAGTGGCTGACAACCTGGGACATCCCATTCCCCTGTGGGATATCCCATTTTCCCCTGTGAAATATCCCATCCCCAGTGGAACATCCCATTTCCTCTATGGAACATCCCCCTCCTCCCTTTGTGTAACATCCCCTTCCTCCCCTTGTCGACCCTCACGAGACTAGGGAGGGATGAGGGGAAGAAAAAAAAAAAAGGGGGAGAGGAGGAGGAATTAAGAAGGATTGTTGGGCTGTTCAGTGAAGCGAGCAGCACAAGGTGCTTGATGTGGACGCTGATGCGTTGGGACACGGAGGCGTGTTATTGGCTGACGCATCCTGACAGCTCGTAACATCTACTAAGAGCCATTTTCTTTTTTTTTCCCCTCGGGTGAAGGGAAACATCTTATTTTACTTGGGGTGAGGAGGAGGAGGAAGAGGAAGAGTTGCTTCACTATATGACATAACATTGTAGTCAGGAAACGTACAGACTCAGGTCAAGTTAGGTTAGGTTAGGTTAGGTTAGGTCAGGTCAGGTTAGGTTAGGTTAGGTTAGGTTAGGTCAGGTTAGGTTAGGCTAGGTTAGGTTAGGTCAGGTTAGGTTAGGCTAGGTTAGGTTAGGTTAGGTTAGGTTAGGTCAGGTCAGGTCAGGTCAGGTTAGGTTAGGTTAGGTTAGGTTAGGTCAGGTTAGGTTAGGTTAGGTTAGGTTAGGTTAGGTTAGGTTAGGTCAGGTCAGGTCAGGTTAGGTTAGGTTAGGTCAGGTTAGGTTAGGTTAGGTTAGGTTAGGTTAGATTAGGTCAGGTTAGGTTAGGTCAGGTCAGGTTAGGTCAGGTCAGGTTAGGTTAGGTTAGGTTAGGTTAGGTTAGGTCAGGTCAGGTCAGGTCAGGTCAGGTTAGGTTAGGTTAGGTCAGGTCAGGTCAGGTTAGGTTAGGTTCGGTCAGGTCAAGTTAGGTCAGGTTAGGTTAGGTTAGGTTAGACTCCCCTAGAAATTGAGATGTGAATGTATGTGTCTCTTTTGTTGTTGGTCTACGTATGTGAATTTTTTTTGAGTTAGTCGCGTTTTTTTCTTTTAAATAAGCATATATTTTGTATGTTACGAGGAGAGGCATGTTCTATTTCCATAGCACCCCGGTCTCTTTAACATTTTCGCACATACACCATTTTTAGAATTTTTCTGTATGTTGACAACATCCATACTTTTATCACTTATTCTCATAAACATCTTTAGTTCTTTGTAGTTTCTATATAATCTTCTTCAGTCTGGTTTAATCTTGGTTCTGTTACACTCTTTTTTTTTTTTTATCCTATCATTAAGCTCTACGTTATCATTATTTTTCCTCTGTCTCGTATATGATGGTCTCAGCTTGTGTGTGGTGGTTTATGTAAAGATAAGATAAGGTATCGCAGTGATGGTTTATCAGCCACACTGTTACAGGAAATCTTTCTGTATCAACGTCTGTATATATATATATATATATATTTTTTTTTTTCTTTCAAACTATTCGCCATTTCCCGCGCTAGCAAGGTAGCGTTAAGAACAGAGGACTGGGCCTCTGAGGCAATATCCTCACCTGGCCCCCTTCTCTGTTCCTTCTTTTGGAAAAAAAAAACAAGAAAAAAAAAGAGGGGAGGATTTCCAGCCCCCCGCTCCTTCCCCTTTTAGTCGCCTTCTACGACACGCAGGGAATACGTGGGAAGTATTCTTTCCCTATCCCCAGGGATATATATATATATATATATATATATATATATATATATATATATATATATATATATATATATATACATATGACATAGAGAAATAAATCATCTTTTCCAAAACATCCAAATTTAAGTGAGACCTAAGACCCTATATTTTGTTTTACACTTACGTCTCACTTCATCATATTTCCCAAAACTCTTTCCCTTCAGAGGATTCCAAAATAGTGTAGGATGTTTTTTTTTCTTTTTTTTCCTCTGCCGAGTCACAAGTGATTGGGTAATGGAACAATTCTCCAGAGGGTCATGGACGATAAACAACGGAGAAGGATTTGAGGAAGAAAGGCGTTTGCTAAGAAAGATGGTGGGATCGTTCCATTGTTTCTGTACTTTTCTGACGTTTGTATTACCTCCTTGAATATCACACCCGATATCATGAGGAGTAAAAGGGGTTTCGATGTGGTGTTCAACACCATTATTTTGTGTGTTGTATATGAGTGATTTGGGATCTTGAGGAGGTCATAAAGTGCTTTCGACATCATCACACGTTCAAGATACTTGAGGGCTGTGATCAAGTCACTCCTTATTCTACTTTCTTTCAAGATGTGCAGATTTATGACCCCCTGACATTAAAATATACTCGCCTCTTTTGTTTCTGATACCATCTTCGTCCCCATTCTTTAGAGCCATCTCTCTTTTCATGCTTATTTCAGGTGCATCCGACCACACTTGAGAAGTGCACTGTAACTTTAGCCTGATATAAACTGCGGATGATTGACTTGACATTTCCATTTCTGTGCAATGAGATTCTGTTCTTGTATTCCCCAATAAACCGTTTGCTTCATTTGCATTCTCCTGAGGTGGAGTTTTGGAAATAGGTTAAGTGTACAGTGTCGAATCCGAAGTCCCTATTACACAGAGATTCCTGCAGCTTATTTCGGGTAGATAACATTCGCATCCAGTCCTTCTGTCGCTGTGTCCCATCCTCATTACCTTGCATTTACTTGGGTTTGAATACCATTAGTCGTGTATCAGAGCAACTTTGGATTTTGTCGAGGTCCCCTTGCAAGTAGATGCAATCTTCATCACTCTTTTCTATCTTCAGGTATGAGACCAGTCCTTCTGGCTAGTCATTTACACAGATGAAGAAGAGCAGTGGTCCCAGGATCGAACCCTGTTGCTTTGCGTCGGTGATTGTAACCCATTTCGAGAATGCTTCTACGTTTTCTTTGTTGCCTTTCATAAAAGTTATTTTCAATCCGCTTAAGTATTCCCCCTCCTTAATCCTGCCTGGAAATCCAGCTTCTTTACCAGTCTCATATGTGGGTTAGAATCAAAGGCTTTCTAGCAGTCCAGATGTAGACAATCCACCCATTCTGACATATTTCTGAAACAGAGCTCATTTCTCTTAAGAGTTCGAAAACCTTTGTTACATGTGACCTGATTTCCCTGAAATCGTGTTATGTCTCATTTATGTAAGTTTCTCCAATGTAATTAGTCACCCATCTCCTTTCTGATTATCATTTCCAGTGCTTAGCAGACCTCACTCATTGGAAAGACCAGTCCACTGTAATTTCCAAATCTCCTTTCTTAAAGTTGGGTACGGTATTTGCCTTCTACCATTCCCTCAGCATTGTACTCCCCTCAAGCGATATATTGACCAGCACTTCAAGCGGCCTGCCAAGCGTATCTCCACAATTCTTTAACACAAATGGAAAAACTTTGTCTGAACAATGAGCATTATAAGAGTCAGGGACCTTTGATAGTCATCTTAAGTTCCTTCGCGCTGTTTCAATGTATGTATGTATGTATGATTACCATTTGTGTGTTACGGGGAGAAAGTTTTACACTCATGTTGCCTCGTCTCTTAACCTTGTGTATGTGTACCATGTCTTTACACACGCACACATACACACACACACACGAGAGAGAGAGAGAGAGAGAGAGAGAGAGAGAGAGAGAGAGAGAGAGAGAGAGAGAGAGAGAGAGAGACCCCCGTCCATTTTTTTCCTGGAAAAGTTTTAATATCTTGTAAGAGAGAGAGAGAGATACTCGAGCCTTGGCCGAGTGGGGGAAGACTGTCACAAGACCATTCAAGAGATGATTGCTTAGCCTCCATTTTACTGGCACGAGAAGAATTTGTTGAGACGTTGTGACAGTCAGGTAGTTATGAGAGGGGAAGGGGACGTAGCCAGGTCTGGAATGTAGACTAGAAGGGGAGGCAGAGGTGTCAGGACAGATATAGAGGCAAAGATGTGGGAGTTACAGACTCAGGGGTGAGGAAGACATGGTCAGGAAATGCGTAGGAGTGGAAGGTGTAGCAGCAGGGGTGTGGCAGATGTGGACGCAGGGGTGTGGGAGATGTGGACGCAGGGGTGTGGGAGATGTGGACGCAGGGGTGTGGGAGATGTGGACGCAGGGGTGTGGGAGATGTGGACGCAGGGGTGTGGGAGATGTGGACGCAGGGGTGTGGGAGATGTGGACGCAGGGGTGTGGGAGATGTGGACGCAGGGGTGTGGGAGATGTGGACGCATGGGCGTGGGAAATGTGGACGCATGGCTCGTGCGAAGGTTTGTAAGTAATAGCATCATGCGAAGGTTTGTAAGTAATGACTCGTGCGAAGGTTTGTAAGTAATGGCTCGTGCGAAGGTGTGTAAGTAATGGCTCGTGCGAAGGTGTGTAAAGTAATGGCTCGTGAACATGGGCCGATCATATGCCTTTGCATCCCAAGGGAGGAGCGCTATAGATGGGAGGGGAAAACATACGAAAATACCAGAAAAGGATCGCGGTTCAGACAGAGTCGAGCAGACATCAACAAGGTGTTAGAATCGGTTTTTATATGTTTGGATACTCTTAAATGTGTATAGACGACAGTACTTTGTCTCGATTAGGTATAGATATAGTAACATATAGAGGTATACAGACATAATCATCGAGCGTCAAGTTTGGAAACCTTGAATGTTGTGTTGGAATCAGAATTTGCTTTAGTGTAACAAGAAATAATTCACAAATACGTCGACCCTCACAGCTTGCCAGGGAGTATGTGAAACTCTTGGCTGTTTTCAAATCCTGTTGAATTTATACATCCGTCCAGAAATGGGGCTGTTACCGTATCTCTTCTGTTCGCAAAGTAATGGAGGTGTTATTACTGACCGAGGACGTAAGAGAGAGAGAGAGAGAGAGAGAGAGAGAGAGAGAGAGAGAGAGAGAGAGAGAGAGAGAGAGAGCAGGCGCACTGGTACAGCGTTGCGTAACCTTACGATTCACAGTAACCTGTAATGAGAAACAGACTGATATTACAGTCATGAGGCATACTGTAATTGGGTTATTGCTAAGGAAGACTCACTGTACCGTGAAACACCTTGATAATAAAGGGTGCCGAATTACATGGACGACTGAGATCCGGGTTGAGTAGCGGCGTATGGATGGGAGAGACCAGGGTTGTGTTATAGTTCACAGTAGAAATGCTAGGTGGTGTAAGGAGACGAGAAATTCCGCTGGTGTACACAAGACAGAAGCAATATGCGTAGCGAATATATTTTTTTAGGGGGGGAGGGGGAGAAAACAACAGACAGATGGACAGACGCCAGTCAATGGTCCCCATTTACTATAGAGATACTTGTGGTGTTGTGATGGGAGAGGAAATATTCGCTAATATTCGCTACACGGATGCAATATACGTATCGACATTTTTGGGAAGTAACGTACAGATGGTGATGCCGCCAGATGGTCCTCCACCGGACCACCCTGGGTTCGAGTGGTGGTGGTGGTGTAGATGTTTTCCTGGAGTCGTGAAGACCAGCAGGGGGTCTTCTTCGCCACCAACGCAGTGTTCTTCTTGTCTCTTATCTCTGGAGGGAAAAGTACTGGTCCAGGAGGAGACGGTCTGCGCATAGAAACTCCCTCTCATCACCGCTGCTGCTGCTGAACCTCCCCTGGTGGAGAGAGAGAGAGAGAGAGAGAGAGAGAGAGAGAGAGAGAGAGAGAGAGAGAGAGAGAGAGATCTATGAAGAAATTTTGCCAAGTCGAAAGGACAGAAGACGGCGAGAAAGAGGAAAATGTGATAAACAAAGCGATGGTAGATAGCATAGGTGCATAAACAAAGGGAGAAAGAGATGGTAGATAGCATAGCTGCGTAAAAAAAAGGGAGAAAGAGAGATGGTAGATAGCATAGGTGCGTAAAAAGGGAGAAAGAGATGGTAGATAGCATAGGTGCGTAAATAAAGGGAGAAAGAGAGATGGTAGATAGCATAGGTGCGTAAAAAAGGGCGATGGAGAGACGGCAGATAGCATAGGTGCGTAAAAAGGGAGAAAGAGAGACGGTAGATAGCATAGGTGCGTAAACAAAGGGAGAAAGAGAGACGGTAGATAGCACAGGTGCGTAAAAAAAAGGGAGAAAGATAAAAAGGCGTTGGTTTCCAGGCATCGTACGTTCTCTTCAAGTCAGGGAGGTGGGAGGGTACTCCGTAGCCCTACGTCCACTTGCAGTTATGCGAACCCTAAGCTTATTCAGGGATTTACGAGCCAACACAGCTGTGTTGCACAGCCCGACCTTACAGCACTCGGAGTCGAGACAGATGCCCCCTGTCGGCAAGAAGTCTTTCAGATTACCAGGGACGAGAATTTCGAGGACATTTAGTCGTATTTGGAGAAGGGTCTCGTGCCAAAGCCCACCAGGGCTTCAAGGAGGGAGGGCGTCTAAGTAGCCTTCGGTATCTCAGAGAAGGACGGTCGCAAGCAACGGGTGTGCAGTGAAGGGCAACTATGACCCCTCTGGTATCTGCGTATGCAAATTTAATGTGAACATGTAAAATAAAGCGCGCGATATGTAACGGGGAATTCAGAACTGTACCCTGCAGCGGGCGGGTGTGTAAGTTGAAGGTTGTGTGGCAGAGGCGTGTGGTATGATATCATACCCTGGGTCAGGACAGTATAATTATTATTTGTCTCCAGCGTGGAGCGAACACCGCACCTTCCCTGGTTAAGTTTGCATTCCACAAGCTTGGTACTGAAGCCCGACTCCTCCGCCGACTTTGGATCATAGTCCCACACCTCACACTCCTCCTCCTCCTCCTAATCCTCCTCTTCTTCCTCCTCCTCCTCTTCCATTTAGCGTTGTTATACTTCTCCTCCACCTGTCCTCCTCTCATCTTCTTACTGTCTCACCTCAGAACCTTTGCCTTATTTCCAGTTTGGTGTGTGTGTGTGTGTGTGTGTGTGTGTGTGTGTATGTATGTGTGTGTGTGTGTATGTGTGTGTGTGTGTGTGTGTGTGTGTGTTACGGAGAGAGAGGGTTTCACACTCGTGTTGTCTCGTTTCTTAACTTTCTACCAAGTCTTAACTCTTTTGTATATATAAGTCGCTCGCGCGCGCACACACACACACACACACACACACACACACACACACACACACACACACACACACACACACACAAACACACACACACACCAGCTTTAAGCAAGGATGTGTCTTTGTTTTAATCGTGTTATCTAAGGAGGTATTGTTCTCTTATCACCCATTATCTTTTAGTTTAATGTTTCACATCCACTGAGAGATAACACTTTTCCTTCCAGGCTCCGTCCTGGAGGTCATGATACATTTCTTGTGTCGTTCCTGTATTAATTAAACCTTAATTCTTAGCTTCTTTTACCGTTGTCTCACTATCTCTCTTCCTGGATTCGTACTCCATTTCTTCTTCCTCATGCGTCACTTCCTCTTCCAGACTGTCCTGTCCTTCCCACCTCACTCGTCATTCCTCTTCCAGAATAGGACTCCCTTTCCCATCTCATGCGTCACTTCCTCTTCCAGATCCGTTCCTCCTTAACTGTTACACTAAAAATGGGACTCCACTGTTCCTCCGTTTTCTTTTCCCCCCCGTACCCTCCTCCATGCTTAGTGATGGAATTCTGACCACATTTTCTTTATTCCTTCACCAACCAGTTCCCACACGAGACTGGGAGATTAGGAGGCTGGATGTAACCTGCAGGAGCTAACCTCGTCATAGACCATTAGGTCTTGTGTTGTCTGGCTTTCCAATGTGCTGCATATTAAGTAACTCGACTCCAGGAAGTATGTTTTCTCTTCCTCAACCTTCCCTTACTGTATCACCCATTCTGGTAATGGGATTTTTGTCCACCAATGGTTTCATTCCCTTTTTACCAGAAATGCCAGATAGACGAATTCCAAATGCGCTTTATTTTCCTTTATTTATTCTTATCCGGCAGGCTTACCTGGTATTGGGCCTCATGTTATCCCTCTCTCTTTGTCTTCTATCTTTTATCTTTTAGCCATTTCATCTTTCTTTTCCCATCTCTCATCCCCTTTCCACAACTCTTTTCTTCCTCACAGATCTCGTGTTCGTCGTAGTAGCTCACATACAGACCGAAAGAAATACATTTAATTCGTCAGAATGTCTTGAAGTTTAACTGTGTTTTAGGGTTGGGTGGTGTTGGGGGAATGGGGGAGTTAATTCTTCCTCAAGATATAAGAAAAACCGATATAGTTCATATAGGGTAAGTAGATTTGTTTCATGGGTATCATATCCCTGTTTATTTTGACTGACGTGGTTGTACATCTTGTATAGAAGTGAGATAGTGGAGGAAATTCTAATAATATAATTATCAAAGCATTTATGAATTATACTATTGAGGTAAATAAGGTAAACCAGTTATGTGAGGAATTATCCAGAGGAGCAGTGTTGAAGAGACGGGGTAAGAGACGCTCGCTGCCTCCAGCCAAAGGCAGTGGAGAGCATTCTTGTGGTTAGTGTGGTTGTGTGGCGTGTACGAGAAAAGACTCTGCTTCTTTCGAGAAGTTTCAAACTCTTGACACACACACACACACACACACACACACACACACACACACAGATGGCGCCCTAGCTACATCTCTTCGTTGTGTATCAGCTAACTTATATTTCTTGTGTCTCCCCTGATAATGTGATTATTGCACGAAAGTGCACTTGGGAACTTATCGTGTTTCATTTTCCCCGTGGACTCATAGGAATATATA
Source organism: Panulirus ornatus (assembly GCF_036320965.1). Classification (NCBI taxonomy): domain Eukaryota; kingdom Metazoa; phylum Arthropoda; class Malacostraca; order Decapoda; family Palinuridae; genus Panulirus; species Panulirus ornatus. The sequence continues at coordinate 7,060,299 of NC_092279.1, forward strand.
TATATATATATATATATATATTTTTTTTTTTCATACTATTCGCCATTTCCCGCGATAGCGAGGTAGCGTTAAGAACAGAGGACTAGGCCTTTGAGGGAATATCCTCACCTGGCCCCCTTCTCTGTTCCTTCTTTTGGAAAATTTAAAAAAAGAAAGAAAAAAAAAAACGAGAGGGGAGGATTTCCAGCCCCCCACTCCCTTCCCTTTTAGTCGCCTTCTACGACACGCAGGGAATACGTGGGAAGTATTCTTTCTCCCCTATCCCCAGGGATTATATATATATATATATATATATATATATATATATATATATATATATATATATATATATATATATATATATGAACTTCCATCAGAGGACCTTCCTATCTCGTCACATCACCCTAACACTATCCAAGCGACAACACAAACATGTAACCCTGCATCACAGCCGGAACATTGGCTCACTCGTAACAGAATGGCCACACCTTCTCCCACTTACGCAGAACTGTGTCTCCCCTTGCCTGGTCATCCAACCCTGTCAAAGAGACTGCAACGAAGGTGCAAACCACAGAACACAGAGCTGGCCGGACTGTCATAGTCCACCTAGTGAGAAGAGACGTTCATCACCTACACAACGAAACGGGGATCCTCACAGTACACTCCCACCTCAATATGCCCTGCAGTCACATCTTTCCAAAGCACCAGAACCTTGATATGGAAGACTTACTACCAGCGCTCAAGTAGAAAAGAAAGGGAGATCCTCCCCTCACACTGCAGACAGAACCTTGACTGGACATATGCACTCTTAAATGATCCTAGAGGCACTAAACAGCCACCCTTCCAACTTAAACACCATCCCATCAGACATACTCCCATCTGAAATCACACACCCCAAGTCATGCACTTGTTATACTTTCTCGGCTACACTGTGGACGTTATCCATCTCTATAACAACATTTCCAGTACCAGTTCAACACACCACATGACTCCTCATGCCCAGGAAGGATCTTATCTGAATACAGGAAACAGTCATACACACACACACACACACACACACACACACACACACACACACACACAACCATTCTCATTGACCCATGGCCCTGACCAGTGGACATGGCTAGCTTCCTGATCGCTGCTGGGCTCCATAGAAGGGGCCTCTTGGGCGGGAAGGTAAAAGGTAAGGATATATAGATATAGATAGACAGATTCATAGATAGGGAGGTAGAAAGCCTCAGTCTTCGAGGCTGCGCTACACTTAGAAACAGGGAAATGATGGACTCCTTTGGAACTCTCTCTCTTGGAAGCAGATGATGATGCAGCCCCGACGAAGGTGATATGTAATGTCCTTGGGGACATGGGAGATAGGATGCTGCCGAAGTCTATCCTGCCTTTCGTAGAAGGCGACTAAAAGGGGGCGGGTGAGGAGCGGGTTAGCTGGAAATCCTTACTTCCTGTATTAATTTCCAAAAGGAGGAACAAAGGGAAGGAATCGAGCGAAGATTTTAACCTTAGGTTCCTTCATCTTAGCACGACGGTACGACCCTCGAGCATGACGGTACGACTCATGAGCGCGATGGTCCGACCCTTGAGCAGGAAGGTACGACTCACGAGCACGGCGGTACGACCCTTGAAGACGACGGTACGATTCCTTAACCCCGACGGCGAAGACCCTTAGGTATAATGGCTTGACCTTTGTTTTAACCCCTTAAAAGTTAGGTCACACACTGGGCCGTCATACCTGAGCGTCGGACCGTCGGCGTGCTCAAGGCCCGTAGTCGGGGTGCTCCCCAAGGGCCGTACCGTCGTCGGGGTGCTCCCCAAGGGCCGTACCGTCGTCGGGGTGCTCGCCAAGGGCCGTACCGTCGTCGGGGTGCTCGCCAAGGGTCGTACCGTCGTCGGGGTGCTCGCCAAGGGTCGTACCGTCGTCGGGGTGCTCGCCAAGGGCCGTACCGTCGTCGGGGTGCTCGCCAAGGGCCGTACCGTCGTCGGGGTGCTCGCCAAGGGCCGTACCGTCGTCGGGGTGCTCGCCAAGGGCCGTACCGTCGTCGGGGTGCTCGCCAAGGGTCGTACCGTCGTCGGGGTGCTCCCCAAGGGTCGTACCGTCGTCGGGGTGCTCGCCAAGGGTCGTACCGTCGTCGGGGTGCTCGCCAAGGGTCGTACCGTCATACGTAAATGAGTTACAGCTTCCTTTAAGTGCGTAACTTTTATAATTTGTAATTGACCTCCTGACAACCATTAGGTACACCGATGGTGCCCCACATCTCACACATGACGAGGCTAAAGGGGTCTCTCTCTCTCTCTCTCTCTCTCTCTCTCTCTCTCTCTCTCTCTCTCTCTCTCTCTCTCTCTCTCTCTCTCTCTCTCTCTCTGTGGCTCGCCCACCGCTATCTTCCTCCCACTCACCATGGCCGTCTCACTCACGCTAATTACCCCCCCTTCCTCCTCAAAGGTTCACACACACACACACACACACACACACACACACACACACACACATGGAGGACAACATTTGCCGGGTGCAACGCTAGTGGGATACGGCCATCCTCCATGAGGGGGTAAGGATGTTGACATTTAAGGGATGAGGATACAAATAAGGAGGACTGGAGGAGGAGGAGGAGGAGTCCAGGAGAAGGAGGAGGACGCCAGGAGGAGGAGGAGGAGGACGCCAGGAGGAGGAGGAGGACGCCAGGAGGAGGAGGAGGACGCCAGGAGGAGGAGGAGGACGCCAGGAGGAGGAGGAGGACGCCAGGAGGAGGAGGAGGACACCAGGAGGAGGAGGAGGACGCCAGGAGGAGGAGGAGGACGCCAGGAGGAGGAGGAGGAGGACGCCAGGAGACACCGTGGCGAACTGGAGAGGGAGAATGGAGGCAAGTTAGAGCGAAATAGTTTTTATCTCTGGTTTTGTGTACATTTAAGTCAGATCCGATTTTCATATTAGTGGGAACATGAGAGAGAGAGAGAGAGAGAGAGAGAGAGAGAGAGAGAGAGAGAGAGAGAGAGAGAGAGAGAGAGCTTTGTGATTGGTGTGTTTTGAGGAGAAATCTCTCTCTCTCTCTCTCTCTCTCTCTCTCTCTCTCTCTCTCTCTCTCTCTCTCTCTCTCTCTCTCTCTCTCTCAGGGGGGGGGGGGGGGGGAGGTTCAAGACTCCCGTATCTTTCGTAATATCTCGAGACAGAAACTGCTACTTACACATGGAGCCAACCAGACCCTTCGCCAGAGTCGGGCTGGCAGCTGACGCCCGCTGTCTTGGGGTGGGGGGGGGGGGGGTCTTTAGGACGAACACACACACACACACACACACACACACACACACACACACACACACACACATATGTATATCTGTGTGTGTATGTGTGTGTGTGTGTGTGTGTGTGTGTCTTTATTCTAATGGTTTAATTGCTGTGGTGTTTGACCTCTTGGTCAGGACGGGGCGGAACAACTTCGGCCGTTGAACATTATTACTGGGTCTTTTGACCTTTGACCTCAGGTCTATGTAAGCCTAGGCCATTATGCAACAAGGATCGTACCGTCGTGCTCAAGGGTCGTACCGTCGTGATCAAGGCTCGTACCGTCGTGATCAAGGCTCGTACCGTCGTGCTCAAGGGTCGTACCGTCGTGCTCAAGGGTCGTACCGTCGTGCTCAAGGATCGTACCGTCGTGCTCAAGGATCGTACCGTCGTGCTCAAGGGTCATACCGTCGTGCTCAAGGGTCGTACCGTCGTGCTCAAGGATCGTACCGTCGTGCTCAAGGGTCGTACCGTCGTGCTCAAGGCTCGTACCGTCGTGATCAAGGGTCGTACCGTCGTGCTCAAGGGTCGTACCGTCTTGTTCAAAGTCCAGAAAAAAAAGGAGAAAAAATCGCTTGGCTGATAAAGTTGATTTTAATGATGGTAAAAAGGTGACATGATTGATCCACCTCTCTCCTCCACATGACCACATGGGATGTGGAATACGCCACGTAGGGCCTTGTAAGGGCAATGATAAAGGAGATAAAAGATAAAGAAAAAAAAGAAACATTGTCCCACTCACTTATTGACCTCAGTTCACGACTTGGTTGATCGAGATGAGGTTGACCCAGATGTCATCAATAGTTTATAGTTCAACTGTTGGCTTGACCCCGCCCAACCCTCCTGGATGATTACCGGGTCAGAGCTCGTTAGGCTAAACACAGCTTGGGGCGCTGGTGAGAGGCCGTGGGGACTGGTGACGTGAGAGAGGTGAACAGGGAGGTGTGTGCTAGTGAGAGTTTGTGGGGGAACACACACACACCCACACACACACACCCACACCCACACACACACATACACACATGACACATATGTATATATGTGTGTGTGTGTGTGTGTGTGTGTGTAACTATTCCTTCTAACTAGTCCTTCTGGCAAGGGACGTCTGTAGATTTGCACTACTGGAAGCTGTACCTTCTGATGTCATTTCCTCTGACCATCGTAACGACAGAACCATGAGCCGACCCTGATATACTTCGTCTCTGCCACCAACAACACAGCGCTTGACTCGTGTGAACTACCCTGGTCCCTTGTTAAGAACATCTCGCCCAATTTTGGAGGTGGCTCCAATTTTGGAGGTGGTTCCCAATTTTGGAGGTGGTTCTCAATTTTGGAGGTGGTTCCCAATTTTGGAGGTGGTTCTCAATTTTGGAGGTGGTTCCCAATTTTGGAGGTGGCTCCCAATTTTGGAGGTGGCTCCCAATTTTGGAGGTGGTTGCCAATTTTGGAGGTGGTTGCCAATTTTGGAGGTGGT
>NC_092279.1:7072543-7085043 GCF_036320965.1 Panulirus ornatus
TGTCGTAACTCGTCAGTAATAACACTTTACAGAAATATGAAGAAACGTTGTATATAATATGATGTTATGTGAAGGAAAATCTACGCTTCCGTTGCGCCTCGACCCATCTTGACTGATGGCCCTAGACTTGACATAGGGAGAATCATATATATATATATATATATATATATATATATATATATATATATATATATATATATATATATATAGAGAGAGAGAGAGAGAGAGAGAGAGAGAGAGAGTGGTCCAACTCGGTGAAAACGATCATATTGACAAGTTAATAGAATTTTTAAAGCAAATTAATTTTTATGAAAAATTTTAGCGATTTTTCTTAGTTTTTAGATTATGTTTATGTACGTTTATTAGGTATATATGTATATATGTGTGGATTTATATGTATATATTTAATGTATATGTATGTATATGTATATATTTAATTTCTAAGAACATTTTGATTTGTATTAAGAGCGTTGAATAGCCTTACAAGCCCCAGTGCTTGGCTTGTAAGTCTCAAATGTTGTTATTCTGTCCACAAGTGCCTCCTAGAACGATTGTGTCTTAACAAGTGAAGGTGGAGTTGTCTGTGTGACGTGTGGTGGAGTCGCTGTGTTGTGATTGTGGTGGTTGTGGTGGGGTTGTTTGTGGTAGTGGTGGTAGTTGATGTGTTTGTTGTCCATGATGAATTACTAGTAATGGTTTTTGATGATATATATATATATATATATATATATATATATATATATATATATATATATATATATATATATATATAAATCCTTCAGTCTAAAAGTCTCTCAGTTGTTAGAATTTTACACCTCAATCAGATAGGCAGGAGAGAGAGAGAGAGAGAGAGAGAGAGAGAGAGAGAGAGAGAGAGAGAGAGAGAGAGAGAGAGAGAATGAAACATGGTTGTATCAATCTTTAGGTCAATTGAGTACAGTAGTTAGTTAAAGCTTGCGATGAGGAGAAGACGGAAGGTCCACTTTTCTAATGGGGTAAATAGGGGGTCAAAATGGTTTCTCTCTCTCTCTCTCTCTCTCTCTCTCTCTCTCTGGTATTTACCGTCTCTCAGTTCTCCACGAAGTTTTCCGGGCCGTTTGCGCGTTTTCTTTTCCCCGCTTTAAGCCTCGCTGAACCATCTTGATTTGCGCTTTTTCTTTCTCCTTTTTTTTTTTCATCATGTTTAAAAATGACTGCCACTTCTCTCTCGCCAATGGTGTGCAGACAGTGCTCCACTGCTGTTGTAGATAGTGTTATTTCCTCATGTTGTGACTTCCGTGTTGTGTTGTTGTTGTTGTTGTTGTTCTGTGTAAACAACTCTTGTTCTCGTTGCTATGTCAAGGCAAGTAATATCTGGAGCTTTTTTGACTCTCTTTTGTTCTTGAAATCTGGAAGGAGTACCTTTCCTTGCTCTCCTTTTTCCCTCACTGCTTTTTAAGGGAACTGTTCATCGTTTTCGGTGAAGACCAGACCACCTCGCTCGGACCCTGGGGGTCTGTGTGGTCTGTGTATCCACGTCAGTGTCTGTGGTGTCTGACTGTGTTGTTCTTGTGTGATGGTGTGAGTGCGTCTCTCCTGTGTGTTTCGGAAGTGTTGCTGTTGTATTTTGGCAGTGTTTGCTGCTGTGTTGTTACTGTATTTTGATTGTGTTGCTACTGTATTTTGATAGTGTTGCTGCTGTGTTGTTACTGTATTTTGATTGTGTTGCTACTGTATTTTGATAGTGTTGCTGCTGTGTTGTTACTGTATTTTGATTGTGTTGCTACTGTATTTTGATAGTGTTGCTGCTGTGTTGTTACTGTATTTTGATTGTGTTGCTACTGTATTTTGATAGTGTTGCTGCTGTGTTGTTACTGTATTTTGATTGTGTTGCTACTGTATTTTGATGGTGTTGCTGCTGTGTTGCTACTGTATTTTGAGTGTTACTGCTGTGTTGCTACTGTATTTTGAGTGTTGCTGCTGTGTTGCTACTGTATTTTGAGTGTTCCTGCTGTGTTGCTACTGTATTTTGAGTGTTACTGCTGTGTTGCTACTGTATTTTGACAGTGTTCCTGCTGTGTTGCTACAAACTTCCTGATACAAAATCCCAATGTTACTTTTGTATGTTTTCACAGTCATCCTGGTGTGTTTCGTTCCCTGTGTGTTGTGTTCTAGCAGTGTTGCTGTTACCCGGAAAGTATTCTTGTAATGAATCAGTTAGAATTAGTCACTTATACTGATTTTAGTTATGATTTCTTTTAATAATGGTAATAGATAGGCTTTTTTTTCTCTCTTATGGTTGTGGGGTCGGCTGTAAATAAGGTCGGAGCTCCATATAAGCATTTGCATATAGCATTTACCACTCATGTTGATAGGTTAACACTAACATTACTTTGGAAGTAGACTTAATTAAGGGATTAACCTTTGTATTAGTGGACGTGTTATCTTTGCTAAGTCCTCGTCTGTATCAAGTGATATCCATGTTGTGTTATCTTTCTCTGATCCTCATCTACAGGAGGTGATTGCCAGCCCCTGTTATCTTTCTCTGGTTCTACTCTGTATTTAATGATCACAACCCCTTGTTATCTTTCTCTCGTCCTGCTCTGTGTGTGATAGTCTCTGCCCCGTGTTATCTTCCTCCATAAGTGGTGATCTTTGTCCCCTCTTATCTTTCCCAAGTCTTCGTCTGTTTGTGATAATGTCCCTCTCATTTGAATCTTTCTCCAGTCCTCTTCTGTTAGCGCTTATCTCCGTCTCTTGTGTTATATATTTCTCTTTGTTCCTCCTCCTCCTCCTCCTCCTCCTCCTCCTCCTCCTCCTCCTGGCCCTTCGCTGTTATACGCCCCGTTCCTCAATTCTCCTTATCGCCCTGTTATCTCCGGCCATCCCGCCCTTCGTGTGTAGCGCATCATGTCACGGCGTAGCGCTTCCCGAAACTTGAAGTACAGAAAGTAATCGAATGGAATTCGCTCAGAACGGTGGTGTGTGGCAATGGCACTCGTCTCCACACACACACACACACACACACACACACACACACACACACACACAAACACACACACACACACACAAAAGACCCGTTTTACGGCCATGATTTGGACGTCACAACGGAGACACTGAAGACATCGCTGCTCTACCCAGATGCCCTTCAACCTCCTCACACACACACACACACACACACACACACACACACACACACACACACACACACACATACTATCAATTTGTTTTATGATCTGTAGTTCCGACTGGTGGACTTGGCCGGCTTCCTGAGCGCTGCAGGAGCCTGAAAAAGACAGAAGGGATTCCTGTGGTATATATATATATATATATATATATATATATATATATATATATATATATATATATATATATACATATATATATATATATATATATATATATATATATATATATATATATATATATATATATATATATAAATGACTTGCCAGAAGATATGGCGTCTTAAGCTGAATGTGTTTGCAGATGATGCCGAAGTCAACATGAATCATAAATAGAATTTGAGCCAAAATATTTTCTTTTGAAACTGTCTTTTTGAGTAATAAATATACATATTGTAGGCATTGGAGCGTGAGAGTAATCTTGATAAAAAATGTGAATGTTCCTCGTCGATTACGTGATTACACACATACATAGAGGAGTTAGGGGAGAATATTGCTCTTCTTTTGATAAATGGTTCTGCAGCCAATGTTTTACGGCCAGCGGGGGGTCGAAGAGAGGCTCCGGAGGCGAAGGAAATATGGCGAGACGAAGGTTTCCTTCAAGACAAAAGGGGAAAAAAAAACCAAAAACAATGACTTGGCTGTGCGGGTCATCACGTGAGGAAATGAGAACAAATGATGATGATGATGATGATCCTCTCTCTCTCTCTCTCTCTCTCTCTCTCTCTCTCTCTCTCTCTCTCTCTCTCTCTCTCTTCTTTGCCTTCAGTCAGAAGCGTGAGACCCGTTCTTCCACTTCCCCCCCTCCCAACAAAGTGACGTGCAGAATTCTTTGTGATATCATTACCACAATTTGCATCCTCTGAATATTCCCATGGGATGGACGTGTGGTTCGTTCTAATGTTTTACATCATGTAAATGGAATGAACGTGTTGAGATTTTGTGTTCCAGTCCCTCCCCAAAGGACAGTTCATTTCCCTTTACGAGAGCCGAGGCGCTGTGGTAGAAACCTTCTCCCTCCACCCGCTCGTAGCGCATCGGAATTAATTGCCATCTGGACGTGTCGACTCAAGATTAAACTCGGGTTTAGATTGACACTCTTGAAGTCCCTCTTTAGTCGTCACTCTCTCTCCCCGTTTTCATTTCGAGGTCATGGGTCTGTGTTTCGTGTGTGTGTGTGTGTGTGTGTGTGTGTGTTTAGGATAATGAACCGTTCGAATACTTATTCTCGAACTGTAAAGATGGAGGGGAGTCAGACCGATGAATTACCCGCCTTGTCAAAGATTACAATAATGAAGCATTCGAACCCGTGGTTCGAACAAGGAATATAAAGGATCAGTCTAGCTAATTGACACGTCTACACTAAGATTAGGATAACGAGCGGTTCGAATCCTTGTTTAGACCATCAAATACGATGGATCATATCAACGAATCACCCGACTATTCAGGGTTTATAGACCGTTCGTATCTATATTTCGAGCAATTAGATACGAAGGATCCTATTTTGGAATTCCCCCTGGTACTTTATGTAAGAGTTCTGCTTTGATTGTTGTCCTTGGTACGCGGGCGAGAAAAAACCTCGATGCCTCCTCCTCCTCCTCGTCATTGTAAAACAAGGAGGAAACTTTCCTTTCCACGTCTGCACAGTAGACAATTCATATTCACGCTCCTGTTTCTCGTTACGGCAAGAATGCCGGAGAGAGAGAGAGAGAGGGGGGGTTGGGGAAACACCCACCACCACCCCACACACACGTAGCAGCCCAGAGCACCCACCGTAAAACAGAGGTTCTAGTATCCCCAGACCCCTGGCAAAGATTGATCCTCATTTTCTAAACACAAAGAATGAAAGTTGATGTCTTAGACAAGCGTGTCTAAATTAGTTAGTTGACGGGGTTGGGGGAAGGAGAGGTTAAGGTATTATTATTTTCCTTTTCCAGTTAGACGTCTGAAAATTTCATTAGATTTTAAAGACTTGTGTGTGTGCAAATTTAGCTTTTCCGCGTTTCCTATCAAAGCACAGAAGAAGGTTAGCATTGCTAATAACAGAGAAAGGGTATCAATATTTGTGTGTCAACAGTGTATCGGAGAAACAAAAATGCGATTTGTTTTGCATGAAGAAGCCGGACCAACATCATTGCTACAGAAGAAAGAGTGTTGGCTCGTAGCTGCCGTGTACACAGGCTAATTCCTGGATTGTATCAACACTTGGGGAGGTGGGTTGGGGCGGAGGGCAGCTGAGGGGAATCGTACATCACAGAGCAAAGAGGGAGGAGGAAGCATTGTGAATGACTGGAAAGTGTTGCGGGGTATTAATGGGGTCTGTTGCATGAGGTGGAAACTGCTGGTGAAGCCAAAGGAAGGATGGAGGATGAAGTGTACTGTGTGTGTGTGTGTGTGTGTGTGTGTGTGTGTGTGTGTGTGAACTAAAGACATGATTCATGTAAAATGTGAAGCGATTGGCCTTCACTTGGGTAAAACTTTCCTCGTAACACACACACACACACACACACACACACACACACACACACACACCAGGATGTAGACCATAAAAAGTCTCCTGATATTCTATCGAAAGCCACAACACACACAAGGATATGGTACAACTTTTCGGGCCACTGCTGCAGGCCCCCTTACTCGTCTGTTGCCACAACTTCATCTTAAAGAATGAGAAGAGAAAATCTTCCTCGCCCCTGAGCTAGACATTGCTCCTTTGCTATAGATTTTTCGAGTGACAGACTTCACCTGTTGTCATTTAACATGATTCCCCTGTGCGAAATTTTGTGTGTGTGTGTGTGTGTGTGTGTGTGTGTGTGTGTGTGTGTGTGTGTGTGTCTTATGTGTGTGAATTTGCGTATTTATGTATGAGTCCATGTATATATATGCACTCACAACTGTATGCATGTATTCATATGTAATGAACTATGCATTTATGCAAAAATATAAGAATGTAAACTTGTGTGTAATCATGAGCTTAATGGAATTTACGTTTTCTTTCCACTGGCTGTTGTACTTAATAGAAAACGGGAACACGAGCCTCCTCTGGGCTGAGTCACTGACTCTGTGTTAAACCCATATTGTGACTGGGAAAAAGAGTTCACTGACTCAAGATCGAACTCCACAAGTGTTAATGAGGGTCAAAATCTCTCTGATCTCGAGGCATTCCAACGCCTTTGAGAGAGACGTATTGAAGATAATGAGCTTTTCATTTAACATAGCGCTGTATTTGGCCCTCGCTTAAGGACCTAACATAGCCACAGACGTGTTAATGATAGGCATCCCACATTAGCCATGAATAATAGGACCAGATACCTCTTTGTTGACTTCAGAGGTATGTAAGCTGTTGGAAGGGATTGGCCCGTTGCGAGAAAGCAGTCAATTGCTTGCATCAAGAATGTATATTGATACAAACTTTGCGTAGAAAGATCGTGAGATAGACAGATGCATAAAAATGACAAAATAACACCCTGAAAACTAAGCTATATACGTTAAAGACTTAGAGAATTCGTCGTGAAGTAAAGTACAGAAGATTAATAGATCACAATATATACCAGTTACCCATATATAAAATTTTGTGTCTCGAACCGTTAAACCGTTCGTAGAAAACTGGAATACAAACTTTGTCATACGATAAAGAAGAAGAGTTGTCTTTGCGGGAAGGGGGAAAAAAAGAGAGAAAGTCGATTGAATTCAGAGGCGCCGAAGTCGACAGCGTTCGTTCCCCTCTGGTCAAATCATCGCCGGCTGGACACTGGATGACAAGATCATGAATTTCACAAAGGAAAGCGGCTGCGGTGGTGGCTGCGGCTGCGGTGGTGGCTGCGGCTGCGGTTGTGGCGACCTGGGGAATAGGGTAGGGAGTTCTGGGGTTTGGGGCTGAGGGGGTTTATGGCAACGATGGCGTCGGGGGGGGGTCAGGACTTGTGGCTCAGACTTGCAGAAAATTATTGCGACTCTGGAAATGGCTTTCGTGATGGCCAGGGCTGGTGTGTGTGTGTGTGTGTGTGTGTGTGTGTATGTGTGTGTGTGTGTGTGTGTGTGTGTGTCTGCCATTCTCGTCTGAGGAAGCAAGTGGTTTAAAGCCAATGGCTGGCTGAGGGTAATGGTAATATCTACATCAGATACTCGTACATTACGTTCGATCGAGAGTGAGGTAAAGACGCCACAAAGATGAGCTGAGGGAAATACAATATTGAGGCGACAGGGTGGTTTTCATCGTAGAGGTCTGCAGGGTAACTGAGGTAGTCTAGGTACATAGTGGAAGCTTAGGTTGAGAGTTGTTAAGACAATTGTATCCTCAGACCACACAGTTTCGAGGCAGTGTTTTCTCTTTCGTAAGTAGATACAGAAATTGATATCATTAGAGTGTAATGCTTCATCGAACACAAGTGTACAGAGACAGCAAACTTATGGGTGAATACGCTAATAGAATAGATAAGGAATAATGGATAATAGATTGGATAAGGAGTAATGGATAATAGATTAGATAAGGAGTAATGGATAATAGATTAGATAAGGAGTAATGGATAATAGATTAGATAAGGAGTAATGGATTATAGATTAGATAAGGAGTAATAGATAATAGATTAGATAAGGAGTAATGGATAATAGATTAGATAAGGAGTAATGGATAATAGATAAGGAGTAATGGATAATAGATTAGATAAGGAGTAATGGATAATAGATTAGATAAGGAGTAATGGATAATAGAATAGATAAGGAGTAACGGATAATAGATTAGATAAGGAGTAATGGATTATAGATCAGATAAGGAGTAATGGATAAGCAGGATATTTATTTAATAAAACTGGTCTCGTAAATAGGCCATGATTACCCGTAGAGAACGGTAGATGAGCGTCGTATGGGTAGAAAATATTATATACGGAAAAGCAACGTCTGACGGACGGACTCACGGACAGGAAAAAAATATATATCCGCCTCCCCCCGCGTAACCAGACGTTGAAGACGACACGCAAGAATGCGACAGACACATCTTGGTTTGCAGCCCAGCGGTAGTCTAGGATCCTCGAAGCTCACTATTAAGAATTCTTGGGATGCCCTGGACAACAGGTCTCTCTGGAACGTTATGTTGGTAATTTCAAACAACTTTTCGCTGCGCTTTTGCAAGGGGGAGTAAAGGGGGAGAGGAGGGGGGGTCGATATCGAGTTATAATGATGCTTTTCAAGAGCGCTGGTGCTCACGAAGTTCCAAGTTGGTGTAGTGAGAAGTTGGTAGGCAGTAGGCTAGTAGTGTGTGTGTGTGTGTATAAGTTCCGGTTCAAAATGTTCGTGGGGAAGAACTTCAATTTGTTCTCCTTCGCGCATCATAGATGGGCCAAAATAACATCTCGTTAGTGTAATAAAAATTGTGTTCATTGATGTGATTTTGTTCTGTATTCCTTTGCATTGTTCACTGATTATGGCTTTGGCGTTGGATTGTCATATCTGTTGAGGTAAAAGACAGATGGTGTCTACGTAAAAACCCTGGCGTACCTTACCACCTGCACTCGTTCGAATAGAACACCAGTAAACAGATGATGATGATAATGATGATAATGATGATGATGATGATGATGATGATGATGATGATGATGATGATGATGATGATGATGATGATGATGATGATGATGATGATGATGATGATGATGATGATGATGATGATGATGATGATGATGATGATGATGATGATGATGATGATGATGATGATGATGATGATGATGATGATGATGATGATGATGATGATGATGATGATGATGATGATGATGATGATGATGATGATGATGATGATGATGATGATGATGATGATGATGATGATGATGATGATGATGATGATGATGATGATGATGATGATGATGATGATGATGATGATGATGATGATGATGATGATGATGATGATGATGATGATGATGATGATGATGATGATGATGATGATGATGATGATGATGATGATGATGATGATGATGATGATGATGATGATGATGATGATGATGATGATGATGATGATGATGATGATGATGATGATGATGATGATGATGATGATGATGATGATGATGATGATGATGATGATGATGATGATGATGATGATGATGATGATGATGATGATGATGATGATGATGATGATGATGATGATGATGATGATGATGATGATGATGATGATGATGATGATGATGATGATGATGATGATGATGATGATGATGATGATGATGATGATGATGATGATGATGATGATGATGATGATGATGATGATGATGATGATGATGATGATGATGATGATGATGATGATGATGATGATGATGATGATGATGATGATGATGATGATGATGATGATGATGATGATGATGATGATGATGATGATGATGATGATGATGATGATGATGATGATGATGATGATGATGATGATGATGATGATGATGATGATGATGATGATGATGATGATGATGATGATGATGATGATGATGATGATGATGATGATGATGATGATGATGATGATGATGATGATGATGATGATGATGATGATGATGATGATGATGATGATGATGATGATGATGATGATGATGATGATGATGATGATGATGATGATGATGATGATGATGATGATGATGATGATGATGATGATGATGATGATGATGATGATGATGATGATGATGATGATGATGATGATGATGATGATGATGATGATGATGATGATGATGATGATGATGATGATGATGATGATGATGATGATGATGATGATGATGATGATGATGATGATGATGATGATGATGATGATGATGATGATGATGATGATGATGATGATGATGATGATGATGATGATGATGATGATGATGATGATGATGATGATGATGATGATGATGATGATGATGATGATGATGATGATGATGATGATGATGATGATGATGATGATGATGATGATGATGATGATGATGATGATGATGATGATGATGATGATGATGATGATGATGATGATGATGATGATGATGATGATGATGATGATGATGATGATGATGATGATGATGATGATGATGATGATGATGATGATGATGATGATGATGATGATGATGATAATGATGATGATAATGATGATAATGATGATGATAATGATGATAATGATGATGATGGCTTATGCCAGACCTTTGTATTACTTCCCCTCACAACTGACTCAAAAGGTCAAATCAATATCGCTAAGGCATTACTTTCACTCGTGTGTTTGTTTACGTCATCATCATCATCATCATCATCACCGAAGCTTACGATAATGTAGCCGTAGGCGTGGTTGCCACAACCGTCAAAACTATATTTTGTTATAGTTTTTCCATTGTATTTTTTCTACCACTGTTGTCTGGTTGTGAGCAGCTGTGTGGCCCAGCGGGTCCTGCTGACGGAAGTTGTGCTTCAAAATCACAACACATGATATCAGGAGGATAGCATAGTCTTGATGTTAATAGAAAGTCTCTTTAGCTGGATAGTAGATCTCTTTAGCTTTTTAGGAACTATAGTTGGATAGCAAGTCTGTTTTAGCTTGATATCAAGTCTCTTGAGGTGGATAGCAGGTCGCATTAGCTTTTTTGGAAGTATAGCTGGATAGCAAATGTATTTAGCTTGATATCAAGTCTCTTTAGCTGGGTAGTAGGTCTCTTTAGCTTGTTTGGAAGTATAGCTGGATAGCAAGTCTAGCTTGATATCAAGTCTCTTGAGGTGGATAGTTAGTCTCTTTAGCCTGATAGCAAGTCTCTTTAGGTGGATACAAGTCTAGCCTGATAGCAGTTCTGTAGCATGATAGCAAGTCTCTTTAGGTGGATACAAGTCTAGCTTGATAGCAGTTCTGTGGTATGATAGCAAGTCTCTTTAGATGGATACAAGTCTAGCTTGATAGCAATTCTGTAGCATGATAGCAAGTCTCTTTAGATGGATACAAGTCTAGCTTGATAGCAAGTCTGTAGCATGATAGCAAGTCTCTTTAGATGGATACAAGTCTAGCTTGATAGCAGTTCTGTGGTATAATAGCAAGTCTCTTTAGGTGGATACAAGTCTAGCTTGATAGCAAGTCTGTAGCATAATAGCAAGTCTCTTTAGGTGGATACAAGTCTAGCTTGATAGCAAGTCTTTAGCATGATAGCAAGTCTCTTTAGATGGATACAAGTCTAGCTTGATAGCAAGTCTGTAGCATGATAGCAAGTCTCTTTAGATGGATACAAGTCTAGCTTGATAGCTAGTTCTGTAGCATGATAGCAAGTCTTTATCAGGATAGCAAGTCCCTTCAGCTGAATAGCAAGTCTCTTTTGCTTGATAGCGAGTCTCTTTGCCCTCTAATGTACTTGTGAACGAAGGATATGTCGCATATATTTTTCTTCCCTCCCCTCTGAGTACACTCTGGAGGTAATTGCAGGTAATTGCAGGAAACAGTTTGTATTTAGCAGTACTGCCAGAGTTGCGTGCGGTGTTCGCTGGATTTCTAGTCTAACTTTTAGATTGTTTTTTCTTTTTTTTTGTGTTGGTGTTGTATTTGGGACAGGTAGCCATGATGGTAGCTTCACCAAGTACTCTCTGCATCACCAGCCTCCCTAAACCCCACTTCCCAAGCCACACGATGAATGAGATTTGAACTTCATAAAACAAGCAATCTGTTCTGTCGACGGCTCTCCACCATTACTTTTCTTTCCTCCTCCTTTTCTTCTATCACTGGTACGTGTGGTAGTCTACACGACCAGTGGTCGCACCTGGTTCCCTTGTGTTTGCCTTGTACTGTAGCCCATACTTGTACTACATGTGTGATGGTCAGGGTCGAATATTAACGTTCCTTCTCCAACAACCGCTTGGTGTACCATTTTCCTTCACGTGAATCACTATGTCAGCGACAGTGGCTCATGTTAAGTGTGTGAGACACCGTGTGTTATGCTAGTGTTGTGTCCGATGTTTTCTGTTCTTCTGGACTAACTGATATAACTTGTCCGAATTTGTGGTCTTTTTTTTAGACGTAGAACACTTGAGCAATGTCTCTTTTAATCAGAACCGCCGTCTAGAAATGAACAAAAACGAGATTCATTTTGTTCTAATTATTACAGATGGTTCTTATCAATTTACATAAGTCGTAGGTTAAATTTAACTTGGTTTTCTATTATCCCCTTGCGGGTATTAGTTCCATTTTCTATCGTCTGGAGACCTGTATTTATCCTTAGCATACGAGTTCCTCTGAATTTTTTCTCATGGCAAGTCGTATCATACATATATATAACACCTCAGTCGTTTCAGACATTGATCTTATGAAATTTATATGAATCATACACATTAAGAGCTACACGAGTATAGAAAACGGCACCTCGCGTGTGATTTAAAGTCCAA
>NC_092279.1:7090043-7195043 GCF_036320965.1 Panulirus ornatus
TATACAGGGGGTGACTTGCTCTCATTAATTTGGTGAGAGAGAAACAGAGAAAGGTCATTTGGACCTGGTTGTGGTTAGGGGGCTCAGGTTTACGTGGATGATTCATGACACCTAGAGGGTCGTTGCCAGCCCATGATCGTGGCATTTTTTCATCTGTTCCCGGCGCTACCTGGTTAATGCAGGAAATGGCAAGCAATTACGTTGTATATGATTAATTGAGTCTGTATCCTTAGAACCTCTTTTATGGGGTTCTTGCTGCTCAGAGCCTGCGCTACAATCATTAGCAGGGGGATGATGGGCTCCTTTGGATTAAAAAGTTCTTCGACGAGAACAAAACGCCTTGCTGAATCATCGTGGGATAAATGAACAAAAACTGCCTTTGTTCCACTTTAGTGAGGTTGAACACTCCATCTAGTGAGAGGTGAGGAAAGCTGAGCTACAGTAAAAGGAACAACTACTACTTCTTCCTTTTCTTCTTCTTCTTCTTCTTCCTCTTCTTCTTCTTCTTCTTCCTCTTCTTCTTCTTCTTCCTTTTCTTCTGTTTCTTCTTCTTCTTCTTCTTCTTCTTCTTCTTCTTCTTCTTCCTCTTCTTCTTCTTCTTCCTTTTCTTCTTCTTCTTCTTCTTCTTCTTCTTCTTCTTCTTCTTCTTCTTCTTCTTCTTCTTCTTCCTTTTCTTCTTCTTCTTCTTCCTCCTCCTTTTCTTCTTCTTCTTCTTCCTCCTCCTTTTCTTCTTCTTCTTCTTCTTCCTCCTCCTTTCTTCTTCTTCTTCTTTTTCTTCTTCCTCCATTTCTTCTTCTTCTTTTTCTTCTTCCTCCTTTTCTTCTTCTTTTTCTTCTTCCTCTTTTCTTCTTCTTCTTTTTCTTCTTCTTTCTTCTTCTTCTTCTTCTTTTCTTCTTCTTCTTCGTCTTCTTCTTCCCCTTCTTCTTCTTCAGTAATCCATAGGCTTGTGGAATGTCATTATCACTGCCGAGTTTATTACTGTGGAGTTAGGGTGGGTTGATCATGATTAAACTAGCTCCTTGCCTCGTCCAGAAGATGTGAAGTGCTCAAGAAACCCTGTGGAACACCTCTGGAAGATCGGTGTCAACTGGAAAGAGTTGCAGAACTCCTACGTCCAGTAGAGATGTGTGTGTGTGTAGGTGTAGTTATGAGTTCTTCCACTGAGGCACTTTTGGTGATCATTATGGAATCGGCGTGTGTCCCTGGTCCTTCCTGTCTATCGTTCAGTGAAGTTCTGTAGTTAACCATCTACTGACGTAACATCCAGACCTGGATCTTGTGTCGTTGATATTATTTCCCTCGTTAATCGTACCGGCCGACCGCTTTCGTTAATCGTTGACAGTACGTACGTGTTTCAAGGTCATTATCATTTCGTTTGATATCTCTCGTTTATCTCTTTATCTATCTTATCGCTGATGCCTTCTCTCTCGTCGTTTTTTATTTGTTTTTCTTTCGCCGGGTCATTAACCATGTTTAGGTATGTCGTTCACCGTATTCACCACTTCTTTCATCCAGCTTAACGTGCACGAAGAATTTGCATTCATTTTGACGGCATTGTAAGCGTCTTGATCCCTTCCCATCCTATGATGAATGGCGAATCCTCTGGATTCGTTTAGCATTCAGAGCTTCATCTTAAGCAGCAGGCACGGAGGAGGGTGAGGCTGCATTTGACAGGTGGGGAGACGGAGAAGAAGAGAGAGAGAAAAAAGATGGAGAGTGGGAGAGGGTGAGTGATTACTGGGAGCAGAATAGATAGGATGGGAGGAACATGGGGGAAGGGGTATGAGGGAGATAAGCGGAGGGAGGGAGATGAAGGGGCTGAATAGTGAGGGGGAGGAGGGGATGGAAATGAAGGGAAAGATGGAGAGAGGAAAAGGAAAGGAAGAAAGGATAGAAGGAAGAACTGATTCTAGTTGAGAATTAATGGAATAGGAAGTGAAGAGGCGAAGATAAGGATAGGGAAGATTGGAAAAAAAAGCTAGATAGAAGGGAGGAGGAGAGGAGGAAATAGATAGAGGACCTGGTCAGCGAACCAGTAGTCGAAGAAGAGCTTAGGGAGCGAAGGGTGTGTTGTAGGTAGAATGGCTGCACTTGTCTGTGATAGGATGGAAAGAGGCTGGCGAGTTAATTTCCCAAACCGCCGCTGGGGGCTTCAAGCGGTCGTAGGAAGGGCAGTTAGAGTGGATGAGGGAGAGGGGTGGGCAAAATGGTGGGGTGAGTAAGGTAAAGGAGTGGGCAAGATGATGGGGTAAGGTAAGGTGTGGGCAAGATGATGGGGTGAGTAGGGTAAGGAGTGGGCAAGATGATGGGGTAAGGTAAGGAGTGGGCAAGATGATGGGGTGAGTAAGGTAAGGAGTGGGCAAGATATATTGTCTGTTACTGACCATGAGTCACTACGGGTCCGTCCGGGATTGGGCCATCATGGGTTCGAATCCTGGGCGCGGCAGGTTGGTCCACACCCAACCCAGGTGTTCATCCTCTTTTCGGAGCTGGTCGATAAATGAGTACCTGGCTGAGGCTGGTGTGACTGTGTGTATGTGTGTGTGTGTGTGTGTAAAGACATGTTACACATACACAAAGTTAAGAGACGGGGCAACACGACTGCAAAACTCTCTACCCGTAACACACAAATCGTAATCACACAGTATAATATGCAAATAAGGCTATGCAGGAGCCACATACAACCCTGTTTACTCCACTTAACACCACACAGGCCTTCCGAACACACACTCCATCCCTCGATGAACATAATTTGATTCACATATACAAACACCTACATATGTTTATAACCTACATATGTATATTCATACATAGAGAAACTGTATATTTTCAATATTCTTGCCATGTGTGATAATTGGTCTTCGCAAGGGAGGCTATAAGCTATTTTCCTTAAGAAAGTTTATAGATTTTGAAGCAATGTTAATGCAGTTGTCATCTAGAAGGTGAATTTCATTTGTCCAATATGTACACACTTGACATATCCAGGACTGATTATATTCTCAAATATGAGCAAAATCAGGTAATAGAACAGTAATGGTATTTGTTTGTTAGTTTGCAAAATGTTGAAAGTATACGAATGAAAAAGGAATGAATGATGCCTTTTCCATGGAAATGACATTATGAATTACTTTTGCATATTGCGATTATCGAAAATCTTAAACAGTGAAATATAAACACACACACACAAGGGAAATATACGGGTTAGAGCAAGTAGTACGAAGAAGAGGAGGAGGAGGAGGAGCGTACGCATGCGCATTGGAAACAGTCATTTCGTATACAACAGATGTTCTGGACTACACTGTTACATTTGGTAATATTAAGATAAGTACTCGCACAGTATTATATATGTTGGGTAATTTTCGAAAACGGGTTGGCTTTTGGTAGGCGTTAAAAATTCGACAATAGCGCCATTTCTATACTGCGTAATAGTTATTAAAACTGTTCTCCCTGTAATGTTCATACTCATGAAATCTGCTGCTGAATATGTGAACTGATATGTGACCCCAGAGGGAGACTGTCGTATGTGATGCTCTTCTATACATATGAGATAGCTGGGTACAGTATATATATATATATATATATATATATATATATATATATATATATATATATATATATATATATATATATATATATCTTTTTTTTTAAACTATTCGCCATTTCCCGCGTTAGCGAGGTAGCGTTAAGAACATAGGACTGGGCCTTTTTTGGAATATCCTCACCTGGCCCCCTCTGTTCCCTCTTTTGGAAAATTAAAAAAAGAACGAGAGGGGAGGATTTCCAACCCCCCGCTCCCTCCCCTTTTAGTCGCCTTCTACGACACGCAGGGAACACGTGGGAAGTATTCTTAATCCCCTATCCCCAGGGATGATATATATATATATATATATATATATATATATGTATATATATATATATATATATATATATATATATATATATATATATATATATATATATATATGTATACATATGTCTGCATTGCTCTTCACTTAAGGTGGTTTTAGCTTGAAACTCTGAATTCTTTGTTTAGAAGTATGTATTTGATTAAAATTAATTGATGATGATGTGTATTAAGCAATAAGCTGGTCTTTTATTTTGATGTAAAGAGTAGAGATGGTCATTGGTAAATAGATTACTGTAGTGAGAGCACATTGATATACAAATGATAGTTTGGCAGAAGTAGGTAATACAGATGTTAGATAAGTGTGGTAGTGTATAAACCACATACAGATGTTAGATAAGTGTGGTAGTGTATAAACCACATACAGATGTTAGTGTGGTAAAAGTAGATCAACATACAGATATTAGATAAGTATAGCAAGACATGAAACACATACAGATGTTAGGGTGGTCAAAGTTAGATAGACATACAGGTAATAAAGTGTGGGACGAGTGGTGAGGTAATTAGAAGTAATTGACTGATAATGATATTTTTGAGTAACTGAATCGACCAGATAACCTCTGACATGTTGAGTTGAGCCAACATGTCCTGTGTAAAACCTTTGCTTACCGAACCTCGCCATGTATGACAATGTTACCAACGCGGATTGGTCACATACACACACACTTCTCTGACATTGACAACACTTCGCGGGAAAACTTCGCGCGAGTATATATTCGCGTTGAGAATGGCCAGCAGCGTTGGCGTGAAGCTCCCATGGTTGATAATTATTGATATTAATTTTTAACGTTTACTGCAAATTGCGAGGTTGATGCTCCGTAGCTCAGTCAGCGCATGCGTAACGCGAATAATTTCTGCCGTAAACTTTGTTACCGATAAATATAGATCATACAGTCTTTAAAAAGGACAGATGATGAGCGTTTTCATGCCGGATTTTGGTATATAAGCAACGATGATTGGTGGAACAAAACGCTAACGGGAGAAAAAATGTTTCCCGTTATGATTCACGGCAATTTTTTTTTTTTTTTTATGAAACTGAATTTTTTTTTGTCTTCCGTCGCAAATTTTGTCCGTGTCTCGATAAATGCAGCAGCTGTTGTATGAAATAAATGTCAGTAGCTCTGATAATGCAGTGGAAGAAGGAAAGTAAATATAAGCCATGTAATGAATATATCAACTTACATCTTTAAATGATTTATTGATCGATTTTTCTTCTCTGTACAAACTCTTTAAAACTTTGATATTTTCACTGATTTTGTATCGTGCTTCATCTTACCAATTCGTCTGTGCTACACCGATGCGCAAATCAAAACTGGAACTATCCACGCGAACATTATTATCTACTCGTGTATGTCTCCTAATCACACGCACTGGTTCCTGGAGCCTCCGCACGCTGACATGTACATAGACAGATGTATATACATCTCACTCGGACAAAATCTTATGAAGAAAAATACGATTCGCTTTTGTTTAGCCCATCCCCTGGTGTCTTTTTATCCAATTACTAATGGTCAGAGTTGGACATCCTCTTTGTGACGAGGAAGTGAAGCGGGACGAACTAAGGCCATGTGTCTCGTCCCCAAAAGTCCAAATTCTCTGACCATCTCTCTTCATCTCCACCGTCCTTGGACGTCCAATCGCTGCGAGGCCAGAACAAATCGATACACATCAAGCCCAAAAGTTCCAAGAGGCCCGAAAACTTGGGTTTCATTAACATAAAGGACTTAATTAAGTCTTGCCCCGGGAAAGTCTTCTTTGGGAGTTGGTGGCGATCTCCGGCGTGTTGGCAAACCCGGGAAGGGAAGAGTGTATTTCAAAGAGTTCGTGAAAAGGCGGGAGGAGATGCTGGTTCTCTGGTGCCTGCCGGATGTAAGTCGTGGTGATTAAGAATGGGAATATTTGGATTAGGTCTGTGATTTCATGGATTAGGTTAATGAAATTGAGAATTTACGTTCGTGATGATTTCATTGCGTTAAATCAGTAAGGGTTGTATATGATAACCGGTGTGTTATGATAACTGTTATCATCAATTGGAATGACTATGATAACTGGCGTTAGGGTTGTTAGAAGTATACTTACAATTAAGGGTTAAAGCATAGGGCGATTAGTATAATAGTGACTGTGGGATTGGAGGAGTATTTTTATTGTGAGTGTGATTGGTAATCAGAGATGATTGGGTATAAGCTGACATAGATTGGAATCTCCAACTATAAGGACGAATTGAAATCATAATGAATAGAAAATTTATCGTTTATTATTGTTTATTATTATTATTATTGTTTTTCTTCTTCTTCTTCTTATTCTTCTTATTATTCTTATTATTATTATTATTGTTTTTCTTCTTCTTCTTCTTATTCTTATTATTATTATTATTATTATTATTGTTATTGTCATTATTATTGATATTATTATCATTTTTATTATTATTATTATTATTATTATTATTATTATTATTATTATTATTATTATCATTACTTAGATATTTGTCAATAGTATCACATACTTTATGATTTTCATTAATCATCATTATTTCATACATAGTACTACTGGGACCAGTGATGTGTTTACTGAAGCAGATGTAATGATTGGAATTGGTCCTGATTAGTTCAAGTGGCTTTGAACTGTTAAGGGTTTTGCCGACGTGCCGGATTAACAAATTATCCCAGGTAGTGGTTTTGTATCACAGCTCATTAGTATTGTTGTCTGTAGGATTGGGGATTAGGTTAATCAAGGTTAAATTTGATGATATGAGGATAAACTAGTAGTATTATTTGGGGATTAAGTTAAGTTTGAATTTGATGATGTTGGGATAAACTACGTAAGAACTTCCCAATTTTTTTTTTAAACTAGTTCCTTGTCCAGTTAGGAATGGGTTTATTTGGTTAACTTTAACGTTAATTTGTTAACAATTAACAGGACTAGTTACGGGATCGACTGCACTACGTTTTTGGTTATTAGCTGTTTGTCTTGTTATCAATAGTTATGTACTGTTAACTTCTTAACTTTTTTTATAACATTAACAAAACTAGTTCCTTTTTTTTCACTAAGGGACTGACTTTGATGAAATGACATTTGACTAAAGGCACAGAACAATTAGAACAAGAATTGGTATTTCTTGAGTTAGATGTTTGATCAGTGATTAAAGAAAGCCATGTTGATAACAACTTTGGGTCATGCTTGAAGTGAACGGGGTGCCTTGTTCATCATAGTACAGCAAGTGATGCATGATGTATGTTTATTACTTTGGAATATATTGATGTTTATTACTTTGGAATATGATGATGTTTATTACTTTGGAATATGATGATGTTTATTACTTTGGAATATGATGATGTTTATTACTTTGGAAGTATCATTTATTTTACGTTGAAACTACATACAAAATTTGGTTGGGGTAGCCAGTCTAACCACAATAGGCATTGTGGCTTCCATGTCTTTGTATATATTTTTTACGAGTATGTTGGGTTTGCGTTGAGAGCCCCCCAGTTCAGCGAAATTAATTCGTAGTAAAGAGACGTGTCCGTATGCATTCCGCCCTTCTCCATGTAATTGAGGAAGGGGTTAAAGGTAATTGATGGAAAACCTGTGCAATTAAATGTCAGAATATTTACATTTTTTCCCCACTAAGGAATTCTTGAGGTCAGATGTGGACAAGATGAGATCCAAAGACTTTTTGATGTTGAAGATAATGATAACTATAGAACGATTATAGGGGATAGATATAGAACGATTATAGGAGATAGATGTAGATCGATTGTAGGAGATAGACATAGATCGATTATAGGAGATAGACATAGATCGATTATAGGAGATAGATATAGATCGATTGTAGGGGATAGATATAGATCGATTATAGGAGATAGATATACATCGATTATAGGAGATAGATATAGATCGATTATAGGAGATAGATATAGATCGATTATAGGAGACAGATATAGATCGATTATAGGAGATAGATCGATCATAGGCGATAGATGATGATCGATTGTTGGAAATATTTCTTAGATTATTCCCATGTCTTTCAACACGTGGATAAAGTGTGGTTTTGGTGACCATTACGGAGGGAACAAATTTCAAGAGAATGTCACATGAACGTTAGTTAAGGGGCCATTATGACCCATGAATTGACCTGGGGGGAACGAGGGGGATAAAGGGCGTAGCCAACGAGCGGAAAATGAGGCATTCACTTGACCCCCCCCTCCCCCCAATCCCTTCGCCGGGAATGTAAAAACTGTCGAACCGTTTCCTATACACTCGTCTTGCCCTCCTGTTCGAGAGGTACCTAACGTGTCACAGATCGCCGTGAGCCAGTTATCGACCGAGAACAGCCTAATGGCCCAATTTCTAACCCCTCCCCCCCCTAACGATGATTTGGTGGGGGGGGGGGAGAAGGCATCATTAGCAATGATTAACTGACGATTGAATGGAGTGTTTACGTTTTTCTCTTCACTCGCCAAAACCTAGTGGATGAATGCTTAATCGTAGTGTATAATCGAAAAGCTACATAAGGCCAGCAGACTGATGTAATTCGATTAATTCAAACCTTGCTTAACGTCAATGGAATTCATTAAAAACCCGTTATCTTACCTAATATCGATTAGGGTCAAGTTCTTCGGCGAGTTGTACGTAAAAGGCTGGAGAGAGAGAGAGAGAGAGAGAGAGAGAGAGAGAGAGAGAGAGAGAGAGAGAGAGAGAGAGAATGGCAACAAGGCCTTTGTTCGTTTGCTCTCGACGTACCCTCGCTAATGGGTCGGGGTTAAGACGTTTACCGTAGTAAGGTTCGAAGACCATCTGCTTGTCTTGCCCTATAAGACGGCGCCAGATGGCCCCCACCACCTGGCGTCACTGTTAAGAGACGCCGTCTCGGTAGTTTGTGTGTGGTGAGTGTGAGGGATTGAGAAGTGACGGTGTGATGGAGGAGCGGGGCTCTGACACGTATGTTGCTGGACGAGATGTCCACAGATCATACACGGAGCATCTGCTTGTGTGTGTGTGTGTGTGTGTGTGTGTGTGTTTATGTTATTTGGATAGAGTTTCTACACTCGTGTTGTCCCTTCTCTTAACTTTGTATATGTATATATACCATGTCTGTACTCCTATATGTATATATACCATGTCTATACTCCTATATGTGTACGTACACACACACGCACACACACACACACACACACACACACACACACACACACACACACACACACACACACACACAACTGTATTACTGTACCTGTTCATCACGTAATGTTCATCCAAGGGCATAATGTATAATAAACCATACTGTTTACTCTGTAAACATCCCTGTATATCTGCCGCCCTCTCTATTCAGACATAACTCAGCCATATGCTTATCCAAGACGTGGAAATATCCAGCCAACCCTAACCTAAGCTAACCTAACCTACCTTAACCTAACTTAACTTACCTAACCTAACCTAACCTAATCTAACTTAACCTAACCTAACCTAACCTAACTTACCTAACTTAACCTAACCTAACCTAACTTAACTTACCTAACTTAACCTAACCTAACCTAACTTAACCTAACTTACCTAACCTAACCTAACTTAACCTAACCTAACTTAACCTAACCTAACTTAACCTAAAGCTCTTGTATGATTGGTTCACTTGTAATCCTCATAACCTCCCAGTTCTGTAATATCTGTAATACTTCAACTGTATTATTATCAGCCGAGTCTAATAAACCATAATTTATTGTTATTTAACACACACACACACACACACACACACACACACACACACACACACACACACAGAGGCGCATTGATTTCCAAGTCTGTTTCTTCTGTGTCTCTGTATCAGAGAGCTATCATTTCCCAGCTCATTAACTCCCGCTCGAGCTGGAACCCATGGTACGAACGCCTCTCCCTCCCTCGTGACCCCTTTAACTCGCTGAACTTTTACCCGTGTCACTGGCGCAGGAACCCCCCCCCCCCCCATTTGCGCAGTCGGGCCTGCCAGACGCATCCCAGAGTCCCGGATGAACTACACGTGCATGATCGTAAGGTTCGTTATGAACACGACGTCACGAGCCCTTGGGTATGTCGGTCCGATCTCAGGCCTCGTTCTCAAGGGTCGTACCGTCGTGCCCAAGGGTCGCACCGTCGTGTTCAAGGGTCGTACCGTCGTGCTCAAGGGTCGTACCGCCTTGTTCAAGGGTCGTACCGTCGTCCTCAAGGGTCGTACTGTCGTGTTCGAGGGTCGTACCGTCGTGTTCAAGGGTCGCGCCGTCGTGTTCAAGGGTCGCACCGTCGTGCTCAAGGGTCGCACCGTCGTGTTCAAGGGTCGTACCGTCGTGCTCAAGGGTCGTACCGCCTTGTTCAAGGGTCGTACCGTCGTGCTCAAGGGTCGCACCGTCGTGCTCAAGGGTTGTACCGTCGTGTTCAAGGGTCGCACCGTCGTGCTCAAGGGTCGTACCGTCGTGTTCAAGGGTCGCACCGTCGTGTTCTAGGGTCGTACGGTCGTGTTCAAGGGTCGCGCCGTCGTGCTCAAGGGTCGTACCGTCGTGCTCAAGGGTCGTACCGTATCAGTAGCTGGTACGCTGCACAAACTCATCAAGAAGTTCATTTCAGAGCAGCACACCCGCCCACACTCGTCCCCTCATCTCCCAATCTCCCTCCAGGCACTTGGCTCTCACTGCCGACCTTTTGAGTCTTGTATATACAGTATGTGAGCCTGTCTTTTTGCACCACACATGCTGGATGTGTTCGCCAAGCGTCCTGCGTCCTCATTCCTCCAGCAATCCTCCTAATTTCCTTATATCTTCATCACCCCAGATCCTCAGTCACCCCACACCCTCATAGTTTCCTTATATTTTAATCACCCCCACAGATTCTCGAGAGAGTCACACGTCACACCCCACACCACACACACCCCAAGTCTGCTATCAGGCCAGTGTGTTGTGAACCAACACAGGCTAAAGGCCCTGTGCAACAGCGGAGTTTAACATCACCTTAAACTACCTGATCCGTTGTTTGATCCTGTGTTGTGTTTGATCCGATCCCCGGAGTGTGAGGTGTTGTAATTATCGTCACTACACGAAGTAATAGCCTAATCATCCCCCCCCTCCCCCTCTATTCACACAAGCCTAATGGTCGGGTGATGTAATGACTCCTTTACAATACCTGTTTCCATTGTTTTGGGACCAGGTTGTAGTGGATGGGGGGAAGAGAGTGCTAAGGCTTGTGTAGCTTATGGCCCTCCATAAGGGAGAGGATCTCCATGATGCATATGCGTGTGTGTTCCCCCCTTCCTCCTCATCCTGTCCCTCTTTTCATCATACACTTACTCTGTATTCATAAATATTTCCTCGTAATGTATAATCCTTTCCTCTTCGTGTTTACGACGGCCATTACCAGAGCAAATAACTATTCCACACATCTACAGTCTTTCATAACACACACTCTCTGTCTCTCTGTCTCTCTCTCTCTCTCTCTCTCTCTCTCTCTCTCTCTCTCTCTCTCTCTCTCTCTCTCTCTCTCTCTCTCCGCATCAGAATCTCCTCTCGTACCTTTCCCCCTGGCTTTTGTGTTTGGCCTATCCAGAAATATATATTCTTCCGGATCATCAGCGTCTGTGTTCTTGAAATCGACAATGTATTTCTATTTTTTTTTCTTTGATCGTCCTCTCTCGTGGTACAAACCAGATCGGGTTATATCTATAATGGAGTGGCTTAATACAGAACGTCAACGGATGCTTTTATTTCCTTCCCTACCATCGCCAAACCCACCTCCTCCGTCGCACATGAGCGGGAGGAGTCATGTAGGAAAAAATCCCCTCCCACTCCCTTCACAGTCGCACCCTACGTCTTGGTACGTAGTTTCATCGTAGTGTGTGGATGCCACCTCCTCCTCCTCCCTCCTCCTCCTGCTGCTGCTCCTCCTCTTGCCAAAACTCTCCTTAATCTTTCCCTGGCGAAAGTTAAACCTCCTCCTCCTCCTCCTCCTCCCCCACACCCACAGCGTTCTTGTAATGTGATACATTTGTGTATGGATTCCCTTGGGTGTGGATGTAAGACTTCTTTCTCTCCAGTTATGCTCACGTTTGAGAATTTTTTGTATCTGTTTTTTGTTTTGTGAAAAGTCTTGTTATGGTATTAAAGATACGTCCACTTGTGCTCTTGATATTACCCGTAAACATGTTTCAAAACAAACATTCCTTGTGTTACCCAGGACTTATTATTTTCGGAGGTTCCTCCATCGCAAGGCTGCGCTACTATCTGTAGCAGGGAAACGTGGATTCCCTTTGAGTGTGAAAAGTTCGACGAGACTGAACTCTCTGTGATGAAGCTCGGCAGAGGTGAAGAACAGTTAGGGTTGGCTGTGGCCGGCTTGCTCTTCTCGGAACTCGAACCTTAGCATGTACGTTAGATTGGTGGATAGGGACCACTTCACCACGAAGACGTGTGTGTGTGTGTGTGTGTGTGGGTGTTGTGTGTGTGTGTGTGTGTGTGTGTGTGTGTGTGTGTGTGTGTGAGGAAGGGCATGGATAAAACTACGATAAACTTCTTGATAATGATGTCCAATATCGCGTCCAGAGAAGTGATTCAGGTCGTGAGACGTAAGAGATAAAGATGGCGGCAGACTACGCAGTAATAACGAGCAACGATTAATGCAAAACACAGATTCTTGTGCTGGAAGTCCGCTTGTAAATACCGAACGTAGAAACTTCTTTGTGTAGGAAGAAGAAAATCACTTTTTTCCCCCCGACTTTCTCGTGTTCTTCGTCCTCTGAAGACAAAGTGCCTCACTCTTTTTTTCTCTCCTCAACCAGAAGTTCTTTGTGTTACGGTTCTTAAGTGATGACAATCAGGTGTTGGTTGCTAAGGCGTTGTCTTGCTGGTATATATAACTGGAGGACAGAAATTTAATTATCTCACAAACACATTTGAACTGTGAGTATTTTAAGGAACGGTAGGTCGAAATTCTATTCATAATTGTTCTACGACACCTTTTTCTTGGAAAGTGGCCTGGAGATGTTCCAGGACTCGTTTTCCAGGAGCGCTTTCTAGCACCATGCCTGCGCTACTTCCAGTAGCTTGGAGAGGATGTACTCCTTTGGAGTGGGAGGTTCTTAGACTGTGCTCCCGCTGATGTGACATTGCCAGAGGTGAATCTTTACTCCTCTGTTACGTAGGTCATAGGGGAGTCCAGTAACACCTGGTACATAGATACAAAAAAGAAAGAAATAGATGGTATATGTATCCTGGGGACATTACGATCCTTGAGTGCGACACTCCATAGGTATGGTGACTTATCATTTGACCTGACCCCTAAAGGGCAGGTCAAAGGCTAGGCCATAACACCTCAGGGTCGTACCTTTGTCTTTAGGGAAACGTTCACGTAGATGATGATGTCTGGTTGGTGTTTTGAAATAGCTGAATCCTTGGAAGACAGAGTATGTTTTGAACACACAGCTGCGTATTGGAAGACAGAGTATGTTTTGAACACACAGCTGCGTACCGAAATAGCATCTCACCCAAACTAAACCCATCAGCCTAACTTAACCTGACTTCGTCTTCCCTGTTTCCTAACCTGACCTCGCCACTGGGTTGGACCAGATCCTTATGAATGATTTCGAGTTAGATGTGTGTCTGAGTTGCATCGATGGCTTGGTCGATAGAGCATTGGACTGTTGGAGCCCGTCCATTATAACTGGTAGGTGGACTTGGTATTCTGGGTGTAGGTATTTTGGACCTGCGTCACCATCTCATGAGGTGGATTGGACATGAGGTAGAGCTAGAAGCTGTCGCCATAGATGAGATTTAATATTCATTCATGAGGTCAGTGCATCCCATATGAAACCTGACGCGGCCCATGGCCACACCACACAGGAAGCGGGTCGCGTTGGTCGTGTTCCGAGATGCATAGAGAATAGAATACGTCTCGTGCTTGATGGTACGACAATTTTGAAGGACGGTACGACCCTTTGGTATGATATGATTTGGCCTTTTGACCTCGCTGTGAAGGGTTCAGACGCACGTCTTGGCCCACTTATCCACGGTGTTGCCCCGTCGTGCTCGCTGGCAAAATGATACCAGTGAATTTATATCAACTTCGACTTTATCACTTCAAGGTTTGGATTCATCTCAGGACTCTTTAAGAAGTCAACGTTGAGCAGACGCAGCACATCGATGGACGATCTAAACTTCGAAATTTGAAAGTCTGAGCTTAACCCAACATCGCTATGAAAGTTTCTCTTCCTTCACGAACATTTAATCCTATCTGGGAGCCCAACACAAACACACAAACTCTGGGTTTTACGACGGGGGAGTCAGAGAGTACACGAAGTGATTCATAAAGAAGTTGTTCTATTTTTCTTTTTTTTTCGGTGAAAGACTTTTTGAGCCTAAACGCTATTGTTAGCTGATGTCGACACAGCAGATATGTAACAACCCACCAGCCATTAGTAACCAGAGCCCAGCTGTGTAGTCGAAATGGTCGACTGCTCGCTCTGACGTCAAAACGACTCCAAGCTTTCTTTGTTATACTGACTCCCAGGGCAGCTGTTGAATGTTTCAGCCTTAGAGAGAGAGAGAGAGAGAGAGAGAGAGAGAGAGAGAGAGAGAGAGAGAGAGAGAGAGAGAGAGAGAGAGAGACTAATAATAGAGTTTCATCAAAATATAGGCAAAACGATTTTAATCCCAAGATTCGTCTTCTCCTTGGATACGAAGGCACAACCTTTGATTATAATAGCCTGTGGTCTTTGACCTGGTTCCTTTTAATCAGCTGAAAGGTCATACCATGACCGCCACGGGTCACCCAGTCGTGCTCAAGGGTCGTACCGTCGTGCTTAAGAGACTTGTGACGTTAAATGTTGCACTGTAAGTTAGAAATAATGATCCCCGATTACCACTTTGTACTGGGGGAAGGGTTGGGCGTTGATCGTTGACCGCTAGCATTACTGCTGTCACTCCAGCTACCTCCTCCTCCTAAACCATCTACCCACTACACTTCCTCACCTCCCACTCTTTTTCCCTTCCACAGGTATTACTCTTTGTTTTAACTAAGACAGAATTGACTTTCCACCATTCTTGCTGTGACTGACTTCCCATGCGTTGCTTCTTCAGCTAATGGCTCTTGGTCATACGTTGTGTTTGCGCCGCTGAGGAGGAGCCGTTCTTAATGGTTCTTCTCTTCTTATTCTCCAGGTCTCCTCCGCCTTCAAGAGATCTTCCAGTCCATCAGGCCGGCTAGGGCGTCCTTCCAGATCCAAGTGGTGAGGCGAGTGGAGTCTGCCCTGGACGCCCTCGGCTTCTTGAAGAGCCTTGAGAAGAGTAACAGGTGAGCAGTGTGTTAGCAGAGGAGAACAAAGACTTTGGGAGGCTACGTTGTTAAGGGGATGGTTTGGGAAGGTAGTGGAGCGGCGTTTTAATGAGGTGGAGGAGAGCGGGGAGTCGTGGCTCTTTGATGTGTGAGGAACATATGAGGGAGGTATTGATGAGGCATGGGTTGTATGGGGAGGTAGAGGAATTGATAATGAAAGATGAGGGGAAGCATTGATAAGGCATGGGGAATGGGAGGTAGCAGGAGTTCATGAATGAAAGATTGATGGAGACTCTATTGTTGAATAATGAACTGGCACGAGGATTGATGGAGAGTAGACAAAAGGGAAGGAAGTATTGATGTGGGAGTAAGCTACATGTGGCTGAGAGGAGTGATGACTTATGTATAACTGAGAGAAATTTTGATGAGGGAGACAGGATTGAGACACGGGTTGTTGACCCAAGAGCTTACAGGCAGTTGCCCTTGACATTCAGATCGCTTGGGATTGATCCTCACTTCTCCTACATCAGTATAAGTGACAAGAGCTTCGATACTCTCTCAAAAAAAACCTAGAAAACTTCCACAGGATACGGACGCAAACTAACAGAACTTGCGTGTGTGTGTGTGTGTGTGTTGGGTGTGTGTGGATCTTGTCCATTACGCTTAATTGAGGGAGGGACGTGATACAGGTTGTAAAAGGAATGTGTAGGTACGTGCCTTCCTCTTGGTGTTGTGGGGATCTGATACATTAAGGCCCTCTTAGCTGCGTACACTCCAGTTGGAGATGCGGTCTGGCAGAGTTGATTTGATGTCGTAGCAATGTTTGTTGAGGTATTAATATCTGGACGCATAGAATCACTTTAAGCTTACAGTCCTTTGAACTTCCACGTGTGGCTGTGGCCGGCAAACCTTTTGGTACAAACTTAAGGTCCTCTGAAACCCCCTTGAGTGTGGCTTGGCTGGCAAACCTCAAGTTTAAACTTACAGAACCTCTGGCATCTCCTGTGTGTAGCTTTAGCTATCAAAGCAAACCTCTTGATTTAAGCTTACAATTCCCTTAACCTCATACATGTATAGCTGTGGCTATCAAACCTCTTGGTTTAAGCTTACAATTCCCTTAACCTCATACATGTATAGCTGTGGCTATCAAACCTCTTGGTTTAAATTCTTCATGTTTACTGGGCATTTGTTTAACCGGGTTGAATTTAATGTTTTAGGATTAGTGAGGTGTAAGCTTCCGGCTTGAAGCTGTAATAACTTGCACATATTTGGTTAAGCTTAAAGTAGAGGCCGGAGTGTGCTCAGGTTAAATCATCTCTTTCTTCTTCTTCTTGTTAGTGTAAACTCTATAGTTTATCGGCCCCGGTCGTGTAAACTCTCGTAGTCTCGTTGTGTCCTTTCGTGTAAACTATATTAACCGTAAGGTATTCTCTTGTAAACTACCGGTTTCCTTAACTCGGTAACGATTGACTTTTTAAGGCATAATTGAACTGGGTTATAATTCTTCTGGTTATATTGTTCAAGTATTTTTTTTTTTTTTCGCACAACCTTTCGGGAGTGTTTGGGTTAAGAGAACCTGAGCTTCTCCCTGCAGAACGTATCCCAAAGAGGAGCGTCCGACTCCCAGGGAAGATCGTGGGAGAGAGAGAGAGAGAGAGAGAGAGAGAGAGAGAGAGAGAGAGAGAGAGAGAGAGAGAGAGAGAGAGAGAGAGTTAAAAAAAAAAGAAGAGGAGTTGGTTGATGATGTCCAAATGCTCTTTGGGAAATGTATAGTGAGGGCACACACACACACACACACACACACACAAAAAAAAAAAAATGTTCAGGGATCCGACGTTGGCCTTAGCGAGTCTACCCTGACTTTTAGGTCGAGCTGAGGGGTTGTTAACGCTGGGTCTAATGGGCCGTAAGCTGCGTTACGATGTGTCCAATGAATTACAGGACCATCAGAGACCCACCGACCACCACCGTGTTAATGGCAATATTAAGACAGGGGGGGGGGGGGGGGAAACAAGATGGAATGGTTGGGTTTGTACGAGAGGATTAAGGTCACCGTGTTGTGTGGTTCATAATGTGTATATATGGACGAGGGAAAAAATGCATCCAAATACCTATTTGTTATATGTTAGTTGAGACAGCGCTTGGGCGACTGAATGCCCTAGATAAGGCTATGTTATTAACGCCATATATATATATATATATATATATATATATATATATATATATATATATATATATATATATATATTGCGACAACCTGTCCAAAATACACCCAGCTGTTCATTCTCCCGTAACGAGACACTAAGGGGTGGGGTTGGTGGTGGGGGGGAAGTAACGAGGGAACACATATTTTCTGAGAGAATCAGAATTCGAAGAACTTGAGGAAAAGGGCACTTCGAAGTGACCCAATTAAGTAAAGGTAACTTCTTTACTCCCCTAACACTTGAGCCAGCACTTGGGAAGAAGTCAGTGTTGAAGTCAATGTCAGTGTATATAGTTTATATAGACGCAAGAGTCGGCCATGACAGATGTTTATGTGCCAGATCCATTATATCTGGGTTACGCTTTGAAATATTTTCGCGTCGTTGGGGGATCAAAGTATAGGGTAAATTTGGCGTGTATGGGATGTATACTCTCTGAATGAACACGTGTGGGTTTGTTTTCATATACCATCGTTGCGATCAACTTTGTATAGAAACGTACAGTCGGGTGTCTGCCCAAATAGCTTTTGTGAAATTTTCGTCGACTCTCTGCTGTCGAGTGTGGCGTCTGTAGAATGCTTCGGTCGATTGATATGGATAGAAAATGAACGAAAGCATTTTGCCTTCAAAATGCTACCGTATTTTGAGTCCAGTTGGAGGACCAGAGAAGCAATCAGAACTGTGCAGCAATAAATCCTCTTGTTTGCAGAATTAATTGAAATTGAATTTGAAATCCCCCCCCTCTCTCTCTCTCTCTCTCTCTCTCTCGTCGGGAACTTGACATACTTCACACTGGTGTTTGAGGTCAATTATCCATATAGTGGGGAGAAAGTCGTGCAAATTAAGGGAGAGATATGGGAAATATCTGCATATGGTTGTGGGTAGGGGTTTCGACTGACCCATCTTTTTCATGTTTTGTGCTTGGGATGAAGGCCTGTGTGTAGGAGAAAACAAAGTTTGTTTTGCTAGCTAGGGGCTGAAGGTTAAAGATCGCCAGGTGTTGCGAAAGGTGAATATATAATTAGGGAAGAGTATAGAGAAAAAGAGAGATGATATGGGATTCATTCAGATGTGCTGAGAATGGCTGTGTACTGAGTTGAAATTAAGTTCCTGACGATCAACATTTAAGGTTATTATGTAGTTTGTTGACCACGATGGTACGATCGTTGAGTACGATGAAACGATCCTTGAGCACTACGATACGATCCTTGAGCACGACGATGCGATCCTTGAGCACGACAGTACGATCCTTGAGTACGACGGTACGACCATTGAGCACGATGATACGACCCTTGAGCACGACGGTACGATCCTTGAGCACGACGGTACGATCCTTGAGCACGACGGTACGATCCTTGAGCACGACGGTACGATCCTTGAGCACAACGGTACGACCCTTGAGCACGACGGTACGATCCTTGAGCACGACGGTACGATCCTTGAGCACGACAGTACGATCCTTGAGCACAACGGTACGACCCTTGAGCACGACAGTTCGACCCTTGAGCACGACGGTACGATCCTTGAGCACGACAGTTCGACCCTTGAGCACGACGGTACGATCCTTGGGCACGACAGTACGATCCTTGAGCACGACGGTACGATCCGCAGAGATCAGGTTATAGATGTATGGATCAGGATATATGTGCTTTATCTCTTCTTTTAAGATGATCTGATCCTGTTCACGTGGTATTGGAACACTGATCCACCTCTCAAAGGAGAGGAGGAACACATCTGCTCACAATGTGAACACGTTCTTCAGCAGCAGGGGCCCCCACCCTCCCTCCCTCACACTGCCGGCATGATGTATGTAACTCACCAACACCACTCATGACTTACTCATTAAGTCTCATCCATGAGATCTTTCCCCCCTCTTGAATTATGCCTTTCTCCACGAGCGAGGAGGTGTGTATTGCTCTGCCTCCGTCTCTCTCTCTCTCTCTCTCTCTCTCTCTCTCTCTCTCTCTCTCTCTCCTACACTAGGGAGGAGATGTGTATTGTTTTGCCTCCGTGACTCTCTCTCTCTCTCTCTCTCTCTCTCTCTCTCTCTAACATCCCCAGTTGCATGCCATTCCTATCCATTATTTTTTTTTCCTGGTTGATCGACCTAAAAACCATGCTTGGCTTCTTGTTCCATACTCCAATCAGCCAAGAATATATATTTTTTGGGGGGGGAGGGGGAAGGTATAGTCTTTGTTTTCGTGTAAGTTTAAAGACGAAAGAAAATCAGACTTTAGGGGCTCAAAGGAGAGGCATTATTGAAGGCAAATTCATCAATGAAATTCTGTGGGAATTACGGGGTTTAACACATGTGAATTCCTTTCACATTCTCTGGCGAAAGCAGTTACTGTGTACTGTACATGTTTCATGTCAAGAGTGTTGTTATTCCATTTATTATCATATTTACGTTGTTTTAAGAAGTTTATCCTTTACTTTATGCGGGTTGTGCTAAAAAGTTTTATGTAGCCTCGTGCTCAAGGATCGTACCGTCGTGCTCAAGGGTCGAACCGTCTGAAATCATTTTGATTGTACTAAAGATTTAGTGGAAGATGTTCCATTAGTGTCTATTACACGTTGTCTCGACATATTAGATATCTAAAACCGGATGTAGACGTAGAAGACTATGTTTCGTCTGTCTGATTGCACCCGCTTCCCGTAGCTTTGAGAATAGGACTGTAGTTTGGAGTGTCTCTCTCTCTCTCTCTCTCTCTCTCTCTCTCTCTCTCTCTCTCTCTCTCTCTCTCTCTCTCTCTCTCTCTCTCTCCTGAATTAAGGATTCTGTTTGCACGCCCCCTTCGTAACCACATTTACCCGCCGTGAAGGGATGGACTGTAAAGAGGAATTATAAGAGGACATGTGAAGGAGGAAAGGAAATTGGGAAAATAGGGGTGGGGTTCTGTGGGGGATGGAGGAGGTGAGGGAGGGAAGGGAATGGGGAAGTGGAGGGATCTAGGGGAGGGATGTGAGAAGAGAGGGACTGGGAGTGTGGTGAAAATAGTAAGGGGGGGATGGGGTAGAGGGAGAGATAAAGGAATGGAGAAACAAGGATATGAGAGAATGTAAATAATAAGACTAGGAAAGGGGAAAGAGAAAATAGGGTGGAGAAGGAAGCTTTGCCAGATCTAAATGGAGAATGATGGGGACAGAGGAAGAGAAATGAAAAAAAAAAGGAATAATGGAAGGAATAAGCGAGAGGGTAATGGTTGAATGGAGGGATGGTGGAATGGAATGCACTAAATTAGGGCGGAAAAGAATTGGAGATTTCATGGGAATAGAAAGGAAAGGGGACGAGGAAGGTGAAGAAAATGGGAGAACATAGGAATGGAAATTAAGGCATGGCGGTTTACTGTTAACTAATGTAGTGTGGGTTCATTCCTTTTTTTTATTTACGATTTTGCTGAAGAATTTTGAACTCTTGAGCGCGACGGTATGACCCTTGAGCACGACTATACGACCTTTTAGCACGACGGTGCGACCCTTCAGCACGACGGTACGACCCTTGAGCACGACGTTGTGAAGTTACGACCCTTGAACACATCAGTACGACCTCAGACTCATAGAAAATCGGGTAAAAAGTCCAAGCCTATGATGAAGGCTGTGTTTTACGAGGTCACCAGGTGCTTAGATTGGAGAGTGAGGCCATTTTGATGGAAATAATCCCAGCGATTGTAAAAGAAAAAACACAGTGATCTCTCATGTTGTAACAACCCTGTCGGAAGATTTTGGAACGCGTCCATCCCTAACATCCATTTTTTTTCTTATTCCATTTTCTCTGATGGTTTAGAGTCTTGAAGGAAAACCTTTTTTTTTTTTGGGAGGGGGGAAAGGGTGTGTATACAGTCCACTTACCTCAGATCCATCGCGTCTCACTTGCGCTGCGTCTCACGTTCATCAAATTACTCCTGTGTGATGTTGGTAGAAGTCAAACATTCTGGCTGATGACCGTTTCTCTCTAAAGAAATAACTCTTTAAAAACAGTTGAAGTTCCGCACAGGATGGGAGGATGAGGTCGTCAGAGTGCAAACATATATTTGCCATCCATGCAGGTTCCTGCACGAACTGTCACCAATGATGGACAAGTTATTAGTGAATGAAGGATTGGGTAATGGAGGTACAGGAACCTCCTCCGGCTTTTCGACTATAGGGAGGGAGTGAGGGAGTCTCTCTCTCTCTCTCTCTCTCTCTCTCTCTCTCTCTCTCTCTCTCTCTCTCTCTCTCTCTCTTCTCTCGCCCACTGACGTAGGTGTTGTATTCTGGAAGCTTAGATTAGATAGCTGGAAAGTGGTTCTTGGAAGATGGGTGCTCGCGTCACATTGAGTGCGGGAGTAGAGTTGACCATGGATGCTTGCGTCACATGATGGGTACAGAGGCTTCTGTGAATACTTTGCGTCACATAATGCGTACAGAGCTTACCATGGATGCTTGCGTCACATGGTGGGTACAGAGGCTTCTGTGAATACTTTGCGTCACATAATGCGTACAGAGCTTACCAAAGATGCCTGCGTCACATCATTTCTAATTCTCACGGACGCACGAATCGCATAACAAAGTAATATGGACAAATGTACGTGATTTTCGTCCCTGCTGTTCTAGTGAGGGGCAACTTGTATTACAAAATGACAACTTACACTCAAGCGAGGTACATGCGAGGTGGAGCGGGGGAATGAAAAGTTGATTTGGGTTGTGTGTGTGTATGACATTCATCTCTGTGGCACTAACACACTTCGCGGGTCTTATAAAGACGTGTCTTACTCGTGGTCTTGGGTTACACTCGAGTGAAAAGTCTTTTTGAGGCTTTTTGACATCATAAAAGAAAACGGAAGAGATCTAGGTATCAAAGAAGAAAGGAAATAAAGATAAGAAAGAAAAAGAGGGGGTGAGGGAGGTAGTGGAGACTTTGAGACGAAGCTGAGTCAGTGAATTTCGGTATGGGTGTATGTGAGTAACGTGAAGATGGATGAGTAAGAATGTTTGGTAGGGGAAACAGAAGACGATTGACGGTGGAAGACAGACGACCCACCCTGTCAGTCACAGACTTTGTGTAGGATATGAAAGGAATATCTCCAGAGATGTTATTACACGCGTTTTCATTACCCAACTCAGCATGTAAGGAGATTAAGCACTGAGGACGCCCCGTTTTCCTTTCCTTGCACTCTTACTACAAGAATTTTTCTTGTATATTTTTTTTTTTTTAGAGTGGGTTGCATTCACCTCTTTGTATATCTTGGCCCACGCTTGCCCAAGGCTGGTGATGGAGAAACGATTCCTCACATTCCTCCACACATCCGTCTTGCCTAGCTCCTCATAATTCCTGCCTCTTCCGAACTCGGCTCTCGCCTCGAGAGAATTGTTTTCTGTTGACGTCGCCACGGCTTCCTGCAAATTTATACGTGGTTCCCGTGTGTCCCCCTTATCATTCTTCCATCCAACGTGGGCAAATCGAGGGCTTCCTTCCCATCTCCTCCTCCTCCTCTCTCTCTAGCTCATTCCACTCTCATCTGTCGCCATTCTTGACACATTCCTTTGGGCCCCTTCCAGCAGTTGTGTGTGAGTTAGAGAGGGATCAGGCCCTTGCGACGTATTCTGCTGCGGGTTGAATGCAAGTTGTGTAGATCTTCTTGTGTCGCTGGTTCACGCACCCGACCCTGCATTGTTGACGTTAACTAAGATTCACTTTGCCTCCCTCGCGGTCCATCTCACACGATCTTCTGTTGGCAGGTTTATCCTCCATGTCAACTCCCAGAGACCCTCTGTGAGTATGAAGCTTGTATCATTCATTTCCCTTACGTGGTATTCGTTGTATCATTCATTTCCCTTACGTGGTATTCGTTGTATCATTCATTTTCCTTACGTGGTATTCGTTGTATCATTCATTTTCCGTAAGTGGTATTCGTTGTATCATTCATTTCCCTTACGTGGTATTCGTTGTATCATTCATTTTCCGTAAGTGGTATTCGTAGGCCAGCATTTTTAAACCGTCTTTCATCTTTATGAATGTGTATTTCCCTCGACTGATTATGATCAGCCAGTATGACCTCCACTTCTGCCACTTTCTGTACGTTTGTTTATCGTATTGTGTGTGCCGTCTGTTCCCTCACCCTCCTCTCATAGTTTCGATTCACACGTAGAAAAACATACCCAGTCATGATTCCGCCTTCGTTTTTGGCGAGTTGTGTACACAGATCATTAACGCAACAGCCACGGGCCACTGATCCCAGAGGGATCATTCTTGTCACCCTCGTCTCGTTTGAGAAAACTCACGTGTCCTGTGTCCTTACAGTTAGCTGCTGCCAATCCATTTACTTAGCCCTCCCCTTTCTAATGCCAGCTTGTATGTCTAGCTTTATCATCAATTTTCTGTTGGGAAACAGGATCAAAGACCCTCTGGTTTTAAGTGTAGGAGATTCAGGGAGCCTAGTGCATCAGTGCTGTGTGCTTCGGACCGGTTGAGAACGAAAGAAAATAGGCGACAGAAATGGAATCTAAGGCACCAATATATGACTGGTGTAGATAACATGGCTAGAGAGACGTTGAGAGAGATAGTGCCCACGTAGAATATGGGGCTAGGGAGTAAGTTTCCTGTGTTCCAACCAGTCATTTCTTCCCCCCCGCGTTGAGGAAGTAAAGGGACGAGAGTGAAAACTATAAAGGAATTTAGCTCGCGAAGTGTATTCGGTAACGAAGCGATAATTGGAAGAGTGGAAAAGAATCCTTATGTCCAAAAAAATTAAATAATGGGAGGGCTGAAATTTTGGGAGGACTTGGCTCTTTGGCTCACGTGTGTAACATAGGGACGTGAGTTAGGGAAAATGCCAGGTAGGCAAATTGAAGTGTACAGAGCACTTACGAGCGCTGGGAAAAAACATATTTAGTGTTGACAGGAAGTGATTATTATGGAATATGCCGACGATGTGTGTTTGGGAGGGGGAACAGGGAAGCTGATGGAAGAGGTGGAACGCTTTTACAGAGGGAGTTGGGGGGCCATATGTGAGGGTAAACAGGAGTGAAGGACTGTTGGCTGAATTTGGGATGAGGCTACTGCGTCACATCCTCTGGTAGTGTCCCAGCATCTAGAGGGCACGGAGCTCTGAGGAAGGTCATGACACATGATACTACAGATGTCAAAGGTCATGACACATGATGGTACATATGTCAAAGGTCATGACACATGATGCTACAGATTAACAGGTCATGACACATGATGCTACAGATTAACAGGTCATGACACATGATGCTGTAGATTAACAGGTCATGACACATGATGCCACAGATGTTAAAGGTCATGACGTATGATGCTACAGATTAACAGGTCATGACACATGATGCTACAGATTAACAGGTCATGACACATGATGCTGTAGATTAACAGGTCATGACACATGATGCTACAGATTAACAGGTCATGACACATGATGCCACAGATGTTAAAGGTCGTGACACATGATGCTACAGATGTTAAAGGTCATGACACATGATGCTGTAGATTAACAGGTCATGACACATGATGCCACAGATGTTAAAGGTCATGACGTATGATGCCACAGATGTTTAAGTCTTGAACCTCACTGCCTCCTCCGCCAGGTGTGTGCTGGAGGAATTGAATAACAACTATTATATGCGATGTACAGATCTTGGAATAGAAGTTTTTGGGGAAATTATTCGATCATGTATGAAGACGAGGATGTGTCATTGGTCGAAACGGTGAAAAGAATGAAAAAAGAGGAGGACATGGCCTGAGAATCTCAAGTGTGTTTTAAGTAACTGAAGCTGGAATTGGGATCCTGAAAAGAGTAAGAATAATTCAGTTCGAGGTAAAAGACTCATAAAACCGACAGAAAATGAAATGTCCACATCAAAACTAACTGGAAATCCTTACCAGCGAAAGATAGTGAGAGTTGAAGTCGGTCTTGACTGCTTAAAGAAGACGATTGTGAAAAGAGAAAAGAAAATATTATAGCTAAGAAAATATTGTTTATGATTTCTGTTGTAAGTTGTGAGATAACAACATGTGATGTCTACCTACTTTGTAGTCATAAAATGGAAACATATACGAGAGAATGTTATATGTTATAGACGCGCCATACATTCATACTTCTGTTATGTTGGTACATTATGAGATCTGGTCAGGTGTTTTTGATATTTGTAATGAAAAAACACGTAAGCAGGATTCATATTGTCTTCGTCGTTTCCATCACACAAGTTTTACATTAATTTATTGTCATGATCGACTCTCCACGCTTGTCTGTCGACCCACATGAATGTCTGTCAGTGGCTATGGAGGATCTTCATTGGATATATGTTGGTGTGTCTTATATTTCGAGACTTTAGCGTGAGATAATCTGCTGTGTGTGTGTGTGTGTGTGT
This sequence comes from Panulirus ornatus, assembly GCF_036320965.1. NCBI lineage: Eukaryota > Metazoa > Arthropoda > Malacostraca > Decapoda > Palinuridae > Panulirus > Panulirus ornatus. The sequence continues at coordinate 7,115,796 of NC_092279.1, forward strand.
GTGTGTGTGTGTGTGTGTGTGTGTGATGGATGAAGGGGGTTGAGGTTGTACATAAACCTTTGGTTAGAGAGTTTCTCCCGGCAGATCTTATAGAATGGTTTTATAAAGAAGAGGTTAAGACCATGTATAGGAAACCACTTACATAGATCCCAAAAAAGTGTTTGTTTATATGCAAGTGTGTTGGTGGAAATGGACGAGTTTTTGACATATGTTTTTATTAGTTAATGGAAATTACAAAGAAATATTTTAGATGTTTTCCATTCTGGTTTATATAGTCTGGTTATAAGACAAATACACTGTACACTGAGATACGAAATGTCGTGAATGAACCCTTGTGAATGCAGAGAAAAATGTCTTCTTTTATTTTTTTCAATTCGTCCACATTTTCAGGCGTGTTGCAGTAAACCTTTAACACTCTTGGCCTTGCCCAACAAATCTAGGCCTGCACCTTCCTAACACATGCTTCTCTCTCTCTCTCTCTCTCTCTCTCTCTCTCTCTCTCTCTCTCTCTCTCTCTCTCTCTCTCTCTCTCTCTCTCTCTCTCTCTCCACACACACACGTTATGATATGGCCCGCTCTGTGAACCCCCCCCCCCCCCCCCCCCCCGATCTGTCGCAAAGTGTTCTTGTATATGTGAGGGCATTAGACTCTTTGAGAGAACTAAGGAGGAAGCTTCGGTAAGATTCTGTCTTGTGGCTCGTAAGATCATTCTCCTCCAAGATCCAAGCATCTACGAAGGCCAGCTCCTCGTCTCTTGTGTTTACGGAATTAATGTAATAAATTTACAAAATGTTATAAAAATTGTGCCAGCAAATTGTTGAATTCCTGAGCTGATGGACTACAATAAAAGTGAAATGAAATTCCTGTCTGCAAAATTCCACGTACGTCACTTGGTTATTTTTCTTTTTCTTTTTCTGTTTTACTCTCCTGTCTTACGGTTGTGTTCATCTCTGAACTTTTGACTGGCTCATTATTTCACTCGTCTCTTATCTGAAAGAAAAACGCGTAAGGAATTATCAAAGTTTCTAATTTTCTTCATTTTTTTTTTGGGGGGGGGGCTTTGAATGTGCGTATGGGAATGATCAGTTGCGTCAGAAGGTAAAGATGGAATAGTCTCTGGTCTCTTACAGTAAGTTCTCAGACGCACAGTGCGATTTCTCCTGCGCACTTGACGAGTCTGCGCACTTGGCTAGTCTGCATAACCTTGAATTAAGACCAGAGTATCTGGTTCTGTATTGCCAGTTCCGTCAACTAGGACAACTAGTAATAACAGCACTAGTTTATGGACACAAATCACTAATCCCAGTTACGTTAGTTTAGACTCGTGTAGTTAATTCCTGGCTTAAGCCTTTGCTACCACGGCGATTTGACCCTTGGATTTGATGGCCTGACCTTTGATCTCGCCCTCAAAGGATCGGGTCAGAGTTCAGGTCATTATACTCAAGAGGTCCTAAGCGACGGGTTCAAAGACCCACCTGGTTACGGTCAAGGGTCGTAACAGTGAGGTTAATGGTGCTTAGACGTACAGATCTTCAGTCGTAAGGACTATATATATATATATATATATATATATATATATATAGTTATGTTGTAGCTATTTATGAGGTTATTCTTCTGTCGCCAGAGAGTTGTATGCCCTTGGTATAGCTATTTGGTAAGCACTACGTATATAATTTAATAATAATGACAATTATGATAGTAATAATGATAATGATAATAATAGTGATGATGGTAATGCATTAATGCATAAGGATAAAAATTACGATAACGTTTTATTGCCAAAAAAAAGAATAAAGCGAAAGCAGAAAGTATACTGGAAAAGATATTCTTCATAAAGACACTGGGACAGTAGAGAGCGAAGGGCATTGAGTATATGAGGAATGGATGGTTAATAACGGATTTGATTATGGTGCTGACGTGTTCCTTCCAGCTTACCTTACCGTCGAAAGTGACACTGTAAAGCTTGGTGGACTGAACAAGCTTGAGGTGGAGCTAGAGGGACCTGGTGTGATGATCCTCACTGAGACGCTGTTGGAAACTGAGACGGTAACGTGTATAACTACGACTTTAGTGGCTAGGGACGTGTTGAGCCGTGGTTCTGCTGTGGATGAAACATTCAACAGGAGGGTAGACTGGAACGCCTTACCATCAACCTGTTGCATCTATCATGGTGTCGTTTGTGGGGGATGATGAGTGAGGAGGAAAAGGTGATCCGATGTTTGTGGTCTAGGGGACGCCACGGGTGAGAGGGTCTGGTGGGTGGTTGAATGTGTGGCCCATCAGCAGCGGAAACAACCCGAACGATGTGATCTCTGAGGGAGGAGCTTTGCAAGCCTTGACGTGAGGTTTCACCTCACCGACCTGGTTTCTCTCGACTGTCAGTTGTTCTCTGTTTGACTAGATCGAAAGCTTTATCGAGGCTGGCGAAGCTGAGAGCCTCACAGGACTTGTGTCACTGGAAAATTGCGACAGCGAAATTCCAGGGAGTTGTTGTGGCTGTGGTTGGAAGAGGAGGTGTGGGGGAGGAGAGAGGGGTCGTCTTCACGATACGAAACTGATGAGAGTTTGTGGAACGTGAGGTGCGTATGATAGAGAGGGAGAGAGAGAGAGAGAGAGAGAGAGAGAGAGAGAGAGAGAGAGAGAGAGAGAGAGAGAGAGATCGCGGACGGGAGGGTGTAAATGTAGGAAGATCTTTGAGTAGGTTTGAGGGAAAGTTGAGATGACGATGCACATCGGGAAAATGACGACGTAATGGAGACTGCTGAAGGACATTTTGTGTATGGATGTTACGTGTGTAAAGAAGTTGGTGTTTGACCTTAACACATTGGGCATGGGTTGAGCATGTAAGGGAAGGGGTGGAGTTCAGAGCTGTTGCCGGAAGGAGTAGATGGTGGGTAGAGAAAGTCCTTTCATTGTTCTATCCTTGCCTTCATTCACTTAGAATAGGAATAGATACATTTAAGTGTAAGATTGATATCCTACACATGGGGCAACCGGCCATGTGTTTTCTGTCTGATCTAAGTAATTGGGTATAGAGTAATGTGTATTCATATAAACATTATTTGAATGCGACATTCGCTCTATTGGGACGAAATCATTCCAAGTTGATCTCATCATATTCATGGACATTGTGGCCTTCTCAGTCAACCATTTGTTCTAGAGAACGTTGCTTCGAGACCCACCTCACGCTCAGACCCCCTCACACACACACACACACACACACACACACACACACACACACACACACCTACTGCCTCGAGTTTCAGACAGCAACATGCCTACAATTACACCAGTTAGGCTCAATTAGTGGCTCTGGCCTTTGTTCCTACACTTACCTACAGGCTAACCGGGTAATTTGGCGCCCCGTGCATGCGGACAGCCTGCACAACGCTCTAAGGAGATACGTAATGAAGCAGAGGCAACCGTTTCTCAGCACTCCTCCGTCTCTCTGCCACAGCCAAGGGTATGAGGAGGAGGAGGAGGAGGAGGAGGAGGTGGGACTAGTGTCCCGGACGGGCTTCCAGGAATGTTCGAAGGTTTGTGCACCATTATTAGGGTCACCTCCATTGCAGGTTGTTCTGGCATGTGTCGTTGCCTTAAACGAATATGTTCGTGGTCGTGGAACACACACACACACACACACACACACACACACACACACACACACACACACACACACACACACTCACTCATACACACACATACACTGGACGTGTGTGTGTGTGTGTGCATACATGGATATATACAAGTAAATACTTAATACATATATGCAAGGGTAAGAGAAAGGGAAGCACGAGTGTGCAACTCACTCCCCCATAACACACAAATAGCCATCACAAATGGTAATCACACACATATACATCAATTATTTAACCCCAGTGTGTCGTTAATATGGAAAGAGAAGTGAATAGAGATATCTATTGTTAATAGAGATATCTATTAACAATTATCTACTCATTAGAGGGATGAAGGTAACTGAAATATGAATAAAACGCCAGATATTAACAACAAGTGTAGCTTGGCAGATCTGAAAACGAATTGAAGCAAAATGATTGTACTAAACAGTCAATATTGATGAATTGATAGAGACTGAAAATAGATGCAGTGTTGACTTGCTTTTAACGTCTTGGGTCAGAGGGGACGACCCTCATTAGCTGGACAGTATGACCTCTGAACACGACGATACGACCCTTGGGTATTATGAGGGCGTGACCTTTCTTACGATCGACGCAGGTCAAAGGTCATACATCACCAATAGTGGTACAATAGTTATAACAGTAGTAGCCAAGGGTTATGTCAGTCGAACCCTATACAACAGCTGTGGTTTCAGGTACAATGGTGCGGTAGGAATGTTACTAGTACCAGTGGTTGAGTTGGTCGCTCGTTTGACAGAGGCCCGTGTCATTCACGTAACCAATTCTTTCACGAACCCAACATCTGAATTTCTGCAGTCAGGATTTCTGTCGTTTTTCCCCCCTCCTCCTGCTGCCACACTAGAGCAGACCAGGCTTCTCCCATTCGCTATTGTGCTTTAAACAAACATTTGCTGGAAATGTCAGGAGGTAGAGAGTCGTCAACCATGCTACAACTGGCTGGGAATCGTCAGCTACTGATGGCGTTTTGTTTGTGTAGATGTTTGATGGGAAGACGAGTCTTTTGTGTGTGTGTGTGTGTGTGTGTGTGTGTGTGTGTACATGTTGGTGTCATGAACCCGCTAAAGTATATCGAGATTGTGGCTATGTCATGTCCTCTTTCAGATCTTCGATGTGCACTGCACATTAGCTTTCCTTGAATGTAATTTCTTCAGTATTAAGTGTATGATACGTAAAGAATCTGATTGTGAACTTTGTTGAATAAAAAAAAGATAAAGTCAGAGATTAATTCTTTGATAAGCTTTTTAGCTTTCAGAGAAGTACATACATTTGGTTATCTGTTCTTAAACTATTTTGTTGTTTGCTCGAAAAGGTTCACAAAAGTAGGGAAGTTGTCGGCAAGGATAAAAAAAGCCAAGTAGCTTTTAGAAAGAAGAATGATATGCGAAATGAAAACTATTTTTCACTGTTGATAATGCGCATCCCATGTCGGGCTGCCATGCAAACGAAGAGATGTACCTTCTTCCAGGAGCATATAATATGAGAAGCACTCGACCCTCCTCCAGAAGATACCCTCGTTGCTCCTTCCAGCGCCTCCAGAAGACACATCACTTGAGGTTCACTTGACCCTTACTCCAGAACACACTCCAGGCGCCTCTTCTGGGCGCCTTCCAGCCCTCCTACGGCCAACCACAGGGGCAATTCAACGGCCCCAAACTTGGTGGTTGTGAGTGGGAGGGGCGGACGCAGCAGTAGCGAGGCTGAGGCTGGCTGAGATAAGGATCAACTCGGGAGGAGAAATGCAAGTGCGATTGTGTGGATGCAAGGTGCTCATACGACGCCTAGATGGGCAAGGCTTTTGTCCCAAGGATATTTTCCCTGGCGGAAGATATCTTCGTTCTTTCTTTCTTTCTTTCTAGATCTGTCCTCTCTCTCTCTCTCTCTCTCTCTCTCTCTCTCTCTCTCTCTCTCTCTCTCTGTGTGTGTGTGTGTGTGTGTGTGTGTGTGTGTGTTCACCCGTCGCCCACGTTTGCTGTACATTTTTGCACTTCTGTAAAAAGGTAAGTGTTATTCACGAATGTAGCGAGGCTCCAATCTTCTTCTTATCTCGTTTTGAACCGACTGAACCCCGAGTTATGCCTGCCCGAGTATAAACATAATAACATATTCTGCGCCCCCATCCCCCCCTGCATAACAACGCGTTGCGGGAACCCAACTTTTATCGCTCATGGGAAATTCTAATACGTCTCTCTCTCTCTCTCTCTCTCTCTCTCTCTCTCTCTCTCTCTCTCTCTCTCTCTCTCTCTCTCTCTCTCTCTCTCTCTCTCTCTCCTGTAACACCTGGTCATTCCACCTCATGATGGTGACAACACGACCAACATTACGAACTTCACTCAAGTCTTGAGGTGGATAGTCTTCGAAGGCCTTCCAGTGAACGCCTTTCCCATGCCCACTCACACAAAGAGAAAAGATATTCTTCATAACTCTCTCCCATCTCTCCCTCTATCCTTCCCACACACACACACACACACACACACATACTGCCCATCATTGAGGCATACAGCCCCGTCTGTGAACGCATACGACATCGCTGAAGCAAAGCTTCTTCGCGTTCTGTCGCTCCGTCTTCGTGAGTGTGTTCGGCGAAGCTCGACGATGCTTACGCTTCTTGTAGATTCCGACCCGTAGAATTATCCGATATCGCGCGCGCCGCCCCAGAACATTTTCTTTTTGAGAGGGGGGGGGTCAAAAGACGGTTTTCGCTAACTTGAATAGCATTTTGTTCAGCCGGAAGGCGCGGTGGCTTCGCGGTTTTGGCCTTTAACGTCAGGCGATAAGGATGGTGTACAGGCGATAGTGTTGTTGATAACACATCAGGTGTGGAAGTTAAAAGAGATTTGGGCATTTGTGTGTTCACGTAGAACGTAAGTGTTTAATCGTAGAACTTCTGAGGCCAAACTTGTACACTATGTTCTTTGGTGGTTGGTTGCTTTGTATGGCTTATATTTTTTTTTCATTTTTGACTATGAACGACGTGAGGTGGGCCAGAAAAAAAGGAAAAATTCTGTGTATTTTCTCAATGAGGACATTGCACGTCATAAAAAACGGGAAATCTGCACTCTTAACGTTTTCTCAGGGGTAAATTTTATGGGGGACTCTTCAGTATTTTGGTGACACGCTTTTCCTTTTACTTGAAGGTTCTTTTCACGAGTGAATGAGAACATGTGTATATTATGGATGAAAGTGAAGATTATAGGCATTGGCACAGTCGCCTGGGGTAGCAAGATAATTTTACGCCAGTCTGGTCGTATTTTGTCAACCGGTAGAATTTTACTAAGAACATAATTACTTGTCTCATTTACGCTGAGAACGACTTTGAAAATCCCCCACCCCACCCCACCCCATGCGGAAAATGATATATAGTGAATGGGGCATTTATATATATATATATATTTTTTTAAACGTTTAATTCTTTTTTCGTTTTGTTGGGGGAAATTACGATCGATGTAACTTGTGTTTATACGACAGAAAGTGGAGTATATTTTCAGCTACCCTCATTTGAATTTTATATTATGCCTGTTATTATCATCTGGGTCTATTTACAGGGTAAAAAAAATGACACACTGCACTCAAATGGCAAAGTACAGAGCTTCACTTGGTGCTGTCATATGCGTTCCACAGCGTCATATGACATAGGGGAGGGTACTTCATATGTGACACTGATCTGTAAAATGAGTAGGTGATCATTTTTTTTCTTTTTTTCCCCCATGGCGAAATGTGAAGAGCGAGATGGGTGGAATGGTGGTTGTGAGAGCGAGTAGGGTACAGGAGTTAACTGTTGACACGATGTCATAAGGTAATCGTAGGAGTCAGCAGTTGCCTTTAGGTACAGCAGAGGAGCCAGCTGTTATCACGCTGTCACTATAATACAACAATACCAGAGGTATTCAAATACACACAACAATACCAGGGGTATTCCAAAGGGTTCTCCACTTGCTTGGGCAATAAGCCGATTATCCGACTTCGATGCGTCATTTCAGAGTTTGCAGACTTGATCAAAGAGCGACTTCGGGAAGTGCGCTTCTTTCAAAGGGCCGGCCGTGCCTTCCTGTTCCTCAACTGTGTGTGTGTCCCGCGGACCCACGGACATGGGTCGCTTGTACTTCCTCATCCGTGATTAATAATGCGCTCATGATGGAACTTGCTCGTTACACATACATAGACGACTTCATCATTGTGTTGATAACATCTCCCTGGATTGTATTGGCCCCTCCGGAAAGCCAATAAGAACTCTTCTTTAAGCTGGATCTCCGCCAGACTGGCCATAGTTACGTAGAGAACGACCACAAGGTTACTGAACAGTCATTCTATTTGCATACGCCCCGATTCCCCACCACATCAGTAGACCTACAGCCACCCTGGCTATGGACGCTCTGGCGACGCACGAAACTAGAATTCGTATCGCTATCGCCTCCACATTACTCCGTCGACCACAGCCAACCTCTTTCCCCGTTGGGCCTGAACTCGACAACTTCCGCGTAGCTTTCCTTCCTCCACCATGGTCTTTATAGCTGCCTGGAAAGGTATAGAAAACGACACACAAGATCATCTTAAAGTCCCTCTCAAGCCATCTATCCAGTGGCCTCGACGCAGTCATCCTCTTGACTGAGATCCCCAACTATCAATTGGACTTCATCCTCCCAAAGTTCGGGAACTAGCTACTGCACCACACTCGTCACCGTGATCTCTCGTTTCTGGTGATCCCTCGTCCACAATCTGCATTTCAGATCACAACCGCATCGAACCCATGCGGACTCGTATAGTCTGTGAAAGAAGCAGACCCCATCACCACTGATGCGAACACCATCAACAATTATTGTCTGTGTAAAGACTGTCTTTGTGACGCGTCCCGTGACCCGTTTTCTGAGCCGCATTTTTGACATACATTGTATTTTTTCTGTATTTTTAACCTACGCCTCTAGTTGGTTCATAATAATGATAAGGTTAATAATGATAGTTATTATTATTATTATTATTATTATTATTATTATTATTATTATTATCATCATTATTATTATTCATTTATCCTCTGGTTTATATATAATGGTTAAGGATTACTTTGCTATGGAGACTGATGTTTCATCTGAGCATGTTACTTTTGGTTCACGTTAGAAATAAGAAAGGGAAAGAAATGATCCATCAAAGACTCATTCGATTTAACCGCCCATAAAGTTTTATACCAGAAATAATATTTTTTTTCGAAAGTAGTTTGGAATCCTTTATTATAATGAAAAAAGTTTCGAGAGCCATTTTCATTTTTAAGAAAATATATTTTTTTCAGCCTTATTATATTTTTTTAGCGTGAATCTTATGGTCTTGGAAGCAACTTCAGCACTTTCAGAATGATGAAGCCAACGTGTTATAAATGTTCTATTACATGTTAACTCAGTGTCGTGGGTCGGTGATATATTATGGAAGTAATTATACTGATGAATTACATTTTACTCTCGCGGAATATCATTATTTGCACTTGTAGGACCTGATGTATACATAATTACTGTAGCTTGGATACATAATTATTGTGACATGTATACATATGACTTGCATTCTACATAATTACTGTAGCATGTATATGTAGTTACTGTAGCATGTATGTGTAGTTACTGTAGCATGTATACATAATTACTGTAGCACATGTACAAAGTTACTGTTGTATGTATACATAGTTACTGTTGCATGTGTCCATAGTTACTGCAGCATGTATCATAATACTGCTGCATGTGTACATAGTTACTGTAGCATGTATACATAGTTACTGTAGCCAGTATACACAGCGTAACAAGACAATGAACATCAAAGAACCATGGTTTTTTTTTTTCTCTTATCGGTTCTACAGAGTTTAGTGTACGTGAAAAGATGAACAACATTTTGGAACATTCTGACATCATGTTGGTAGTGTTGGGTCACCACTTCTCCATCGACATATGGGTTCTGATCTTATCTTTGCCTCTGACGAATCTGGGGTTTTGATGCATCGTGTCAAAACTTTTTGGGTCTGCTTGTATACCGATGCGTGTTCTGCCTCATGCTTGCCAACGTATTCTTGCTTTCACATGTAAATGCAACGTCTGGCTTCTATGTCAGTAAGGGGAGGGGGAGAGAGAGAGAGAGAGAGAGAGAGAGAGAGAGAGAGAGAGAGAGAGAGAGAGAGAGAGAGGGAATCTCTGTTTTCTTTTTTGCATGTAGCTTTGAAGCATATGCAGGGAAGCAAAGCTAAGGGGAGATTTCCCAGCTAGAGTACGCCTTCGTACGCAAGTTGGCTCAGAACGTTTGGAGGAGATGCGTAAGATGTACGATGGGTCGTACTGTAAATAGCTTCTTCTTGGCTGAATGTTGCGTCTGATTTGACTCTCGCATTTGGAGATGGTTAGATTTGTGGTTTTGTGATTTAAGTTGCGCAATAGTATCGCCCCGGACGCTGGTAGGCCCTGACTTTATTGTTTGGAACACACACACACACACACACACACACACACACACACACACACACACACACACACACAGTTTTAGTAAAATAGCGGTGGATGACTTAAGGACATGGTTAATGCAGTCAGCAATATATCGATTTTAAGAAGTACGGTCGTAGAGAATGCTCAAGAGATGGGCCCCCCACAAGTGTAAAACTCCCCCCCCTCCCCCCCATACAGTATGCATTGATCATTATACCACATTACCTTCACCCATTACTGCTTATATACACGTTTCTGACGCCTTGCATCATCCGGAAGCAGTTTAGTTGCCTTTCTCTCTACTTCTCTTCAATCCCGACGAGCCAAAAAAAAAAAAAAAAAAAAAAAAGCCATTATGCAAATAGGAAATAAGGGCATTTTTTTTTTTTTTGTAAAGTACATTTTTCACTTGAAGTAATCGGGAGACTGAAAACAGTAATGGAAATTGAAGTGAATAGGACGATACAGTAGTATCATGGTCGAAGTCAGGAGCAGGAGGTCAAAGTCGCCTACAGACTTTGACTGCAAAAGTTGGGGTCAAATGTTTTTTTTTAGAAACAGACCACTGGTGTTACCAGGTACTTCACACCCTCATAGTGCCATACACATCATGGAGCGAGGCAGTGTTCAGTCGAACACCAGTTAGACTTGTGCCTTACGCAGTCCATTATAATCATCTCTTCGTACACAAAGGCAGCAACAGACGTACTATCAATAAGGCATGTCAACACGAAACAAAGGCCCACGACTGCGGTTTTGGACCATTAAATCCAACGTTAGATTACTCTTCGATCAAGGATGGTGAACTGGATGCCACTAGCCAGGTCATGTAAGGTAGACTCTATTGCTATTAGAGAACCATAGCAATTCGTCCTGAGACTTCCTGTATGGGTGATAATAGTTCAATACATCATCTGCTCACCCATGGGTGCGGTGAGACGGTGTTGTTATTCGATCACAGAAATTCACCTGTGAATCTTGAGAGAGGTTTTTTTTTGAGGGTGTGGAGGTCATGTGGGTTCTTGTGGCACAGAGCACTAGAGGCCCCATCGAACTTCCTTCGCCAATTCGTGGGTGAAAAATCACTGTTCCCGCTCCTTTTTAGAGAGATGTATTATTGAGCCACTTTATCAACACAGGGGCACGAATTCGTGTGCTTAGTAAGCGTGAAGTGTGGTTGTATTGACGCTGAAACGGACACCAGAGAAACACAGGAACAACTACAATTTATTAGAAGTTGTGCGGGTTTTTCTTGTAAAAACCCACACGCCATCACAACTCGCTTGACCTTATACCAGTGTGGTTGACCACAACCAGCTCCTCTTCCCTCAGCCGATACCCCCCCCCCCCTTCCTCCACAAGTCAGTCGTGGTAAACGTCTCGGTTTTATGTTTTATGTCCTCCCATCTCGACCACAACTCAGCATTTGGGGCCGAATGTCAAAACACGCACACCTGTTACCGATTTAGCAATACGTCGCTTTGGGCGATGGATTGTTTGGCATCCCGTGATTGTGTGTGTTTCTCTGTGTGTGTGTGTGTGTGTGTGTGTGTGTGTGTGTGTTTGTGTGTGGCAGATTTAGAAATTAAATGAGACGTCTTACATCAGTACTAACACGGCAGAAGCCAGCCATCGCTTCTTCCCCGAGGACTCTGTATGGGATATAACCCAGTTGACGTGACCTGGAGTTACCCCTTACTAGAGAGGGTAATGAAGCAATGACACTGGATTTTCTAGCCACATCTACCTCGTCCGCAATAGCAAAATGATCAGCAACATTCGTGATTACCCGTCCAGACCACACCACTTTGAGACACTTCAACATCAGCGAATGTCGTGGAAAACTAAAGAGTTGGTCTGCAGAAGAAGCGGACTCCATCTTTCCCTGCGTCAGTCGTGTGTCTCTCCAGCGAAGACGCAACGGTTCATCTTACCAGCGATCACTTCGCCGGAGAACCGAAAACACGGAACCTCTAAAGTCTCGAATTATCACGACCCACTGCTGTCACCCAGATCTTCAGTCCATTCTGGAAAAAGTTTCGAGTATATGGTCATTACCGGTCCCATAGACCTTTAGAAGTTTGGTCGTAGAGGGACTTCCTCTTATTCCCACCTCCTGCCAACTCCCTGGCTTTTATCTACAGCGATCAAGAAAAGCAAGACCTCTGTGGCTCTCACCTCCGAGGGGTGTAGTAAAGCTCTCAAAACTGAGTCACTTGTATCCATCAGGAAAGCCATCAGTCATGGATCATGGAAAGGTCTCATTCCATGGCTGACAGATGACTTTTGAGTTGTGGTCTCAGGGTATATTATTTTTTGTTGCTGTTGGAGGATCATTGCCAGACTTCCACTCCCTCACTTGTGGTGTCCCACAATTAAACCCTCGTTGAGCCTCCTCATCCTTTGAAAAAATTGATACCCTGATGGATGATGCGTCTCTAAAATGTCTGTTGACGATTCTTCCATCATTATGACCATTGACAACAGCTATTCCTCACCCATCTTGCTACAACGTCCGCCAGAACAGCCTTCATAGCCTCCAGAACTGGACTATTACCATCCACGTCAACAATACATCCCACCAAGTCCATAACAATGCAGGACATTGTCCTCCCATCCAACTTCCATCCATTACTGTCCTGTTATCTCCCAGCCCACGTAATGTTGTCCACGGTGCTTTTCGTTGTCACTTTGGAGGCAAAGATAAGCCAAAGGGAATACGTCAATGCCATCATCAGATCCTCCAGGTATCTTTTTTACATTCACAGTGAACTTCAAGAGACTTGGACTCGCAACACTGAAATAAAAGAAAAACATCTGTGCAACTCTCGTTCTTCGTGAAATCGTCTGTGCCTTTCACACCTTCTCTTCCTCCTGTGTCCACCACAGAACACGAACTTCAAGAAATGGCCGTAAAGAAAGGCCTGCATGATCCTCCTTGGCTCAGAGCCATTTAATATGATCGTCCTGACTCTCTCCATACATCTCCAGTCCCCTTCATCCAATAAATTAAGGTATAATACCCTATCCCCACCTCCGTCAACGCTTGCCACCTGAGAGCCCTTGTCCCCTAGTTGCAGGTCAGTGGTAACATCCACATTAAACCCATACCATCTCTAATTGACCGCCATTAAAACAATCCCAACTTCTGTAAATATTTCCCCCAAATCAGTATATTACATGTTCACCACTAACGTGTGTAAATAATGACTTTAAATGCCGTTCCCCAACCTTTTTTTTTTTTTTTCATATATAGCCCCAGTGTTTGTGTTGCATGTGTTGTGACTGCTTTTTCAAAGCCCTTGGCTACAGTTAGTTCAGTAAACCGTTGTTATTAATAATGTTATTATTGCTATTATTATTATTATTATTAGTAGTAGTAGTAGTATTTTTGTTATTATTATTGTTATGTTAGTATTATTATTGTTATGTTGCTATTATTATTATTATTATTATTATTATTATTATTATTATTATTATTATAATTATCATCATTATTTATTATTATTATTATTATTATTATTATTATCATTATTATTATTATTATTATTATTATTATTATTATTATTATTATTGTTATTATTTATTAGTATCATTGTTATTATTATCAAAGTCTACACTGAAATAGTGAAAAAGAGAAGCCCAGCTTGAATTTTTTTTAAGGATTTCTAGAAAGAGGTATAGATGTGGATTCAGAAGTGGTGAGAGGCCCTTCTGGCAGTCGGGGAAGTATAGAAAACGGGAGATAAGATCTCTTGAGAGGATAGAAAGTAGAAATTCATATGTGGGAGTCAGACCCTGATTGTCTGGGAGGTAGATAAGAAGGGAAATAGGCCTTTCTACCCGGTAGAATCTAAATGAAGCTGTGGTATTACTTTACCGATTTTGATTTAGTGTGTCTTGAGAAGAAAGGGAAAATAGTTGTATGCAGATGCGAGGCTCCGTTCATCACACACACACACACACACACACACACACACACACACACACACACACACACACACACACACTCTTTTAAATCTTCGTTTATAAAAATTTTTCCCTTTTTGCTCACCTCAACCTGGAGATTATCGAAGCAAAGTGACGTAAATAACCTTTCCAGTTAAGTCATCTTTGTGATATAATCCTTCAGTTTCTTTCATCAGTAACGAAAGATATTGAAGGAAGAATTCCTTCAAGGGTTTCGAACACTGCTTTCACTTTAGAATTTTATTTAATTTTAGTTGAGGTTTTTGAAGAAAAAAGAAAACGAATTCTTTGATGAATGGAGTATGATTTGGCTTAATGGGGATTAAGTGTTGAAGACCAGAGTCAAAGGGGTTGATGTTGTGAAAGAAATTTCTTAGATGAAAGAAACACAAATCAAGCTTAGCAAGCAGTGAAGAGCCATGAAGGAAGACTGGAGTCAAAGGTGACTTTGAAAGAAATTTCTTTGATGAAGGAAGCACAGATCGAGCAAAGTCATGAAGGAAGACCAGAGTCAAAGGCTTCCAGGCTTTGAAAGATATTTTCTTTAACGAAGAAAACGTAGAATTTCTTAACAAGACATGGAAGTAGATTAAGATAAGAGTGATATTATTTTGGGGGGGGAACTGTCTTATGGAAAGCCATTACGAGTAAACCAGACAAAGGTTCTTTCCTCTGCCTTGAGCGTAATGGCGAACAATTGTATAAAAGGGAAGCGTTGATCACCTCATTAGCGAGATATAACAAAGGGCAGATGCCCCTGTGGGCCACTTGGCGCCAAAGACCAGGAGGTCCTAAGCTAAAGGAACGAAATGGCGCGACTCTTGCTGTAATGGCGTTCTACGAGATTCTTTAGCTATGTGTGTGTGTGTGTTTTATCCCCTTTTTAATTGTGCTGGCTTGTGTGTGTGTGTGTGTGTGTGTGTGTGTGTGTGTTTTGTGAGGAGTTGAGAGGTGAGGAGGGGAGATTATGAGGGCTTTTGTGTGAATGAGTCTATGAGATGATGATGAGAAACATTTCGTGTGGGGTATTTGTTGTGTTGATGTATCAAGTTAACGATGATGAGGAAAGAGATTCTTTTATTAGTCTATTCTTTTCCCTCCTCATTTATAAGGAAGATTTTCGCTGGTGTTTGATGTATCGATAATCTTGGAGAGGAAGATTATTACTGCTTTTATACTGTTGTCTCGCGCCATCATACTCAAGGATCGTGTCTTCGTACTCAGGGGTCATGTCTTCGAGCTCATAGTTCGTGTATTCGTTCATAAGGTCGTGTTTTCGTGCTTAAGGGTCAAACCTTTATGCTCAAGGGTCATGTATTCGTGTTCAAGGGTCGTTTCTGTGTGCTCAGGGGGTCGAACCTTCGTCCTCAAAGTTCTTCGTAGTCAAGATGGCTTAAGCGTTCGTGCTAATGTCGTACTCGAGGCTCCGTCCTTCGTACTCAAGGCCTGCCACGTCGTGCTCAAGGCTCGCACCTTCGTGGTCGTGGGGGTTAATGAATACAAAGGCGGACTAGTTTCCCTGTCGGAAGAGTACGAGAGCAGTGAATAGTTGCTGTTAGGCTGGGGAGTGCGCGCGCGCGCGGAGTGATACACTGCTCCCTCAAGACCACAACCCTGGCCTTGATTTATGGCGCCGGCGAGGGAAAGAATTTACTGTTTTCATCATATGTGAGAGAGATATAAATTGTTTCTTGAGAGGAGGTTGCAGTAAGTTGAGCTGTCTGTCTCTATCGTACATCGGTACGATAACTTTTCCGTTCTCGACGATACGAGATTGATTTGGTTTGTTGATATTTTGAGACCTCTCGTCCCGCCTCTTTTCGCGCCAACTGAGCGATTACATTAAGGATTACTTTAAAGTAATTCAGGGATTATATTTGACGAAGGATTACTTTAAAGTAATTCAGGAGTTATATTTGACGAAGGATTGCTTTAAAGTAATTCAGGGATTATATTTGACGAAGGATTACTTTAAAGTAATTCAGGAGTTATATTTGACGAAGGATTACTTTAAAGTAATTCAGGGATTATATTTGACGAAGGATTACTTTAAAGTAATTCAGGAGTTATATTTGACGAAGGATTACTTTAAAGTAATTCAGGAGTTATATTTGACGAAGGATTACTTTAAAGTAATTCAGGAGTTATATTTGACGAAGGATTACTTTATAAAGTAATTCAGGAGTTACATTTGACGAAGGATTACTTAAAATGTGTAAACTCGTTGGATTTCGGGAGTTATATCTGATGAAGGATTACCCTAAATGTGTCAAGTCATTAGATGTAATAATTATATTTTCGTTTTTAAGAAGAGAAAAAGAATTCTGAGGACCACCTTCATACCTAAAGGACAGGTCAGTATACACTCATGGGTCGTGTTGCCTTGCTTTAGGGCACGAATTAAAGACCCTTTTCTTTTTTTTTCTTTAAGCGAAATCGTTTTTCGTGAGCGAATTGTCTCGTATTTTAGCGGCAGGGGGATGAATGGGACAAGAAACTTGATGACAGTGTGAGCGCCAACACGTCCATCACAAGAGAGAGGCCCGTGAGACGAGAGAAGGGAAATTGAGTTTTGCCTTTTTTCCCCAGAATAATCCCGCGTGAAACTGGGGAAACAATGTTTCTTAATCACCATAAAACAAAGAGGAGGACTGAACACCATTGCTATGGCGTGGAAGACTTAATGTGAATCGTGGTATTTCAAACCTTGATCCCATGGAAGTGGAAAGAGTTTAAGAATCAAAAGAAAGTATTTTGCATCAAGTGTTCGATTTATAACAAGAAAGACAGGCACACACTGTATGTGTGTGTGTGTGTGTGTGTGCAACGCCAGCATTTTCTGATAGCTCAAAACTTACACTTGCCACCAAATTAAAAATAGACTGAGGGCGAACAAAACATGCATTACACATGCGGTACAAGCTATCAATTTACATAAATTCGTAATACCATGCATAAACATCACGTTTTATTTACAGGAACCCCCCCTAAAAAAAAAAAAAAAATTGAAGTTCGTGTCAAACTCTGTCAGTTTCACGATGAATTCGTAATGTCCAGCATCATATATATATATATATATATATATATATATATATATATATATATATATATATACACACACACACACTTGGGAATAGGATTACGAAAACTACCCACGTCTCATTTGCATGTCCTAGGAGGCGACTGTTAGGGGTCAGGTGCAGAGGGCTGAAAACCTCCTCCTCCTCTATTGTCACTTTCCAAAATAAGGAACGGAGGAATGAGTCAAGCGAGGATGGAACCCCGAGGTCTCAGGCTGTGGGTCTGAATATGCGTAGGTCGAACCAGGATAAGAGGAGGGATGAAATAGATTCTGTGATTGGGTACAGTAACCTGGATGTTCTGGCTCTGAGTGACACAAAGCTCAAAGGGAAGGGTGAAGTCTTAAGGGAGTGTGAGGACAAGAGCAAGGGAGGTGGATTCCCTTTTGAAGAACGAGGAGGAGGTGTGGGAATGTGTTAAAGAGCAGAGTTGAGTCTGACTGTGGCTTGTGTGTGGGTACGAATGAAAATTGACAGCGAGAGGTGGGCGTGTGTTAATGCCTACGCATTTGATAATGAGAAGAGTGAGGGAGAGAGGATTTTTTTCAGGAGATGAGTGAAGGTTTAGGTAGTTTTTGTGTCAGGGATAGAATCGTCATGATGGGTCACTTGAACTTAAAGAGTGGATGATGTGCAAGTCAAGGGGGCATTGCATACTGAAGGGAAAATGAGGAACAGCTTGTCGAGTTGTGTACCAAAAGAAAAAAGGATTGATAGTTGAGCATATTGTATCTGCTTTAACGAAAAGTACACACACACACACACACACACACACACACACACACACACACACACACACACGTGTATGTGAGTGACTGGAGTTGAGGATCAGCCGATATTACTAAATTATACACTAATTTAAAACCTCGCAATGGAGAGGCTATTTACTGGATGTGTATGTGGCAAGAAGGACAAAAGTTAAGGATATCTTTTCATATCTTGGTTGAAATGAATATTAACCTCTGAAGTGGCTTAAGGGAAAGAGGAAACGACATGAGTGGAGAAAATGGAAGTGAAAGTAAGTGAGCTTGGAAAAGAGGCCAGTGTGCTTCGATACCAAGAGGTGCTTAAGTAAAGTTTGAGTAAATGAAGCAGTGAGTGGGTGGGGAATGTAGAAGATATTTTAGTAGGCAATGATTACCTGTGTGGGAGAAATGTCTGGTCTGTGGGAGATTGGATGTGGGTGTAAGAGAAAAGTTAGCGAGTCGTGGGATGAAGACTTCTAGTTGCTAGTGGACGAGAAAAGAGTGGTATATATGGACGGTTCTTGTGGGATTTGCACTTGGTAAAACGTCCATAAACAATTGGTATTTCACTATCATGACACGTATGGAAGTCCTATGCAAGGGGAACAGATTGGACACTAGATTTTTTCTAAAAGAAAAAAAAGCATTTCATAAAGTAACTTTGTGGAGTGTTGTTAAGGAAAGTGGCGAGACTTAACATTAAAGAAAAACCAGGAAACTGGATTGAAAACGTTTTAACCAACGTAAAATTCAGGAGTGGTAATAAATGGAAGCTTTTCTGACGACGATTGCGCGCTCTCGAGTATACAACAGGAAAATGTGTTAGCTTCAGTACCCTTTGTGATCATGTGTTCATAGATAAGAATGTGAGGAGGAATATAGCTACATGTTGTGTTGATAACACGAGAGAGAAAGTGCAACAATGGACGCAGAAGATAGAGATAGAAATAGATATGGATAATTTATGCAAGTGGGAGTAAGAAGAACGTGATGGGTTTTGATACGAGAAAGTTTTATCAAGTCGTGGACTTAGAAACAAGGTATTGTCGCCCAGGACGAAGTACTAAAAGAGAAAGGACAGAGAACGAAGGGTATTTATTTCAGGTGTGGGGGTAGATGTGAGTGATAGATGTCCATAGAGTTAGAGATCACAGTGATAAGTGCTTACAGACTGTGTGTGTGTGTGTGTGTGTGTGTGTGTGTGTGTGTGTGTGTGTGTATGTGTGTGTGTGTGGTATCGCTTTTATATAGGGTGAATGCGGAGTTGTGAGACGCCAGTTTGTCTGGTTCGATTTATGTGGACGGTTGATCAACAACACTAAAGAGAATTGGTGCCCTTGGGCGCGGACGAATACCCACTCCAGTAAGTAAAGGAGTGACTATTGCTAACTATATAGGTATATGATTCATATATTGGTGGTCGAGAACGTGCATGATACACTGCCCGCCATTGCAAAGTCAACAATTAACTACAGCACCACGGAATTTCAGTCACACACTGAACGCCAAACATCACGTTTTGCATACCACCCATTCATTATGCCTGCGGCTGGCCTAACCCAATCGACTATACAATTCACACAACCACAAAATAGAAAAAAAAATCAAATGACATTTATTGAAAAGGTAAATGTCTGGTTAGCATTTCGACTATATATATATATATATATATATATATATATATATATATATATATATATATATATATATATATATATATTTCTGAGCTACAGAACAACTTGTTTACTTTTTTGCTTCTAGGTTCATGTCGTCTTTTACTTTAGCCACATAAAAGACACTTACCACACAGACATTGAAAGCAGTATGACCTAATCATCATCCCACGTATGGCAAACACGAGAAACATACTCGTACAATGCCACTCACCATCGACACAGACCTTAAAACATATCCAGACTTTAAACAACACCAACATCAAAATAATTATTGGAAAAAAAAGAGACTAGAACTCCTCTCTCACAACTCTCGCCAAAGCCAGTTTCAAACAATGTTAAGATTCGCTTAGTATCTTCTGCAATCTGTTCATCCGCTCCATCTTAAACTAGGCCCCACCTGCCAGGTCTGATGCCTTATCGACTTCATTCGAAAATGTAAGAGTATTAAAAACGCAGAAAAAAAAACAGAGCTTCCTGAACGATCACCGGTTGGTAAGCATCAACAAACATTCAGGACGTGCACGACCAATCAGAAGTAGTCCTAATGCAGTGTTTGGCACTCAGGTCTTTGCAACAACACTACCCTCTTCCCACTCAAACCACCTCATTTGATCTTACACCACCTGCTTTCCATGGTCCATCCGGGCAAACGCCACACCCTTACCTCACCTTACCCTCACCTATCTATGGAGGAGAAAGCCCATATTCTCGCATGGAATCATGAAAATGTAGGTACATGTGAGATTTCTGGTCACACTGGTGTCTCAGAACACACGACCAGGCAGCTCCCTCCTGCACCATCTCATCACTGCCTCGCCTCCTTCAGGAGATCAAGACCCCATGGACCCAAAACATGGATCTAGAACAGTTGCGGAACCTTGATCATCCCATGTCCAGACGTGTGCAGATGGCACTCAAAGTCGAGGGAGATATGACAAAGTGCTGTAACGTGGGTATTATCATTGCCTTTGAAAATGTAAAGGGGTGACGATCAAGGATTTTTTTGCGGAATATATATATATATATATATATATATATATATATATATATATATATATATATATATATATATATATGTGTGTGTGTGTGTGTGTGTGTGTGTATGTGTGTGTGTGGGAGCGAGGGGCTGGAAATCCATCCCCTCTCATTTTTAGTTTTCCGAAAGGAGGAACAGAGAAGGGGGCCAAGTGAGGATTTCCTTCAAAGGCTTAGTCCTCTGTTCTTAGCGCTACCTCGCTGACGTGGGAAATGGCGAATAGTATGAAAAAAAGATGTGTGTGTGTGTAAAATTAAGTTTACTTCTATTTTTGCTGTTAGTTTATCATCATGTAATCATCTGGCTATTCTGCTTTACTCAGGAAACTGATGAAATATTAATTAAGAAATTAATGAAAACATCGCGTTTTACAAGGTGGCAATTTAGCTGTCAGTGGAGAGAGAGAGAGAGAGAGAGAGAGAGAGAGAGAGAGAGAGAGAGAGAGAGAGAGAGAGAGAGAGAGAGAGCCAGGTGTACCATCTTACATATTCAGGATCACTATATCTATACTTGAGAAACGACTCCTTATTGTGACCAAAAGTTCCTTCACGGGTTTAGAGGGAATTTCTGTCGCGGGTTCTCCACTAGTAATGTCTCTGTACGCATTTGCGTATTTCACTGTAGCGAACGTAATCCACTCCCAGCCTGGACTGGTGTCGTAAAACGAGAGCCAATTTTCGAACCGAGTATCGATTGTTTTGTTTTTACCATCTTAATTTCATATCTGAGAAGATTGAGAATACCAGACTCTCTCTCTTTTTACACAAGGTGAAGCTTATTATATTCGTAAATACGAATTAGGTTACGAATACGGACTGGCGCACGAATGGACTCTCCTGTTATACAATTTCTTTGAGAAGAATTACCTTTCGAAGTTTGGTGAAGATTAAAAGGAGTTTTTCAACATATGTATGAGCTTTGAGGACACACACACACAGACACACACACAGAGACACACACACACACAGACACACACACACTCACACACACACTCACACACACACACACACACACACAGACACACACACACACACAGACACACACACACTCACACTCACACACACACACGTGTATTTATATATGCGTGTATGCCCGTGTGTGTGTGTGTCTGTGTGTCTATGCGAGCGTGACCTTGCATGAGGTTGACCTGTTGGTACATTATTGGGTCCGTGTGTGTGTGTGTGTGTGTGTGTGTGTGTGTGTGAGGGTCTCTTCGCCCCGATCAATAGATGCCTGTTGACATTCGCTTAAATCGTAGTTTAGAGCCGGTGGAGGGAAAACTCTGGCTGGCTGGCTGTCTGGTTCGCTGGCTGGATGGTTCGTTGGGTGGGTGGTTCGTTGGGTGGGTGGTTCGCTGGCTGGGTGGTTCGCTGGCTGGGTGGTTCGCTGGTACGATAACACGGATCTTGAGCACGATAACGCGACCCTTGAGCATAATGAACGTGAGGGTACGACCCTTTACCACTATTATACAACCTGTCATAGCCTTGCGGTACGACTTGTGAGCATTACGTGACGACCATTGAGTACGAAGGTCTCGCATCATATCTGAGGGTCGTCCCATCTTGATCAAGAGTCGTTCTGTCGTGCCAGAGTCGTCCCGTGCTCAAAAGTCATTCATTCGTGTTCGAGACTAGTTCTTTCGTGTTAGAGTCGTTCTCTCGTGTTCGAGAGTCGTTCCCATGCTCAAGAGTCGTTCTGTCGTGCTCGAGAGTCGTTCTCGTGCTTAAAGGATATTCCATTGTGCCCTGGAGGTTGAGGTTCGAACCGCGTACCGAAGCTTATATTATGGCGTTCGAATACATTGTGAGGCAGGAACTGGGAACTCATACCATTACAGTTCATGTCGGCTTAATATTCAAGCTGGATTATGCTGGTAATTTCGCCTGCTTATATAAGCTTGATGCGAGGCAAGAATTAAAAAAGCTTTGGCTTCGGTTTTGATGGCTTTATTAAGCTTGAAGCTGGGTCACTTGTCTCTCTGAATTAGAATTTGGATGTTGGTTTTAGAACCTAGTTTTACTGATGGTTCGGTGGAGAAAGAAGTTGTGTGTGTGTGTGTGTTTGGCATATATGCGTTGGTCTATTCCTTGCAATTTATTTTTTTCTAACATGGCCACGACCTGTAGTACACTGTAGCCTCCACACTTTGGAGGTAAGGACTTCAAAATTATGGCCAGACTTACGAACTCGGGTTCGTTACCCTTGAAGGCCAGTTTCAAGGCCGCCAAAGGCCACTCCAAGACTTACAGATTACACGTAAGTTCACTGCATTTGAAAGATGGTTGTCTAAAAGCCTTTTCGAATGATAATGATAGTGCTCAAGGAACAAAGGCGGGAATAAAGGGCGTCAGAGTGTGGCTTTAAAGGCCTAAAAAAAAAGGCCACCAGTCAAGGCTCAAAAGAGTTATTTACAGCCTTTTGGTATTTAGTTAACTGGGAAGTAACCACATATCTCTTTTTCAATGGCTGACCTTAAGGGCCATTTGAAAACAAAGGCCATTTAAGTATATGTGTTCCAAAAACGCAGGCAAAAACAACTAGTATATATATATATATATATATATATATATATATATATATATATATATATATATATATATATATATCCCTGGGGATAGGGGAGAAAGAATACTTCCCACGTATTCCCTGCGTGTCGTAGAAGGCGACTAAAAGGGGAGGGAGCGGGGGGCTGGAAATCCTCCCCTCTCATTTTTTTTTTAATTTTCCAAAGGAAGGAACAGAGAAGGGGGCCAAGTGAGGATATTCCCTCAAAGGCCCAGTCCTCTGTTCTTAACGCTACCTCGCTAATGCGGGAAATGGCGAATAGTATGAAAGAAAGATATATATATTTGTTTCGTTGTTCATAATAACACTGAACACCGGGTCACCACGTCAAAGAACTGTTCATTTTAACATTCTGTTAAGTTTGTTAACCTCTTCTTTATTTATTACCTAGGACGTCGAATAAGAGCATTAGTGTGTGCTATCCAGCACTCCTCGTTAATTCTCTAACGTAACCCCACTTTTTTTTTTTTTTATTATTCCAAATGGCATCGGAAAAGGGTAAGGGCAAAGGTTATGTTTGAGCAGGGAGTAGCGAGATGCCCCTTTTGAATATGTGAGTGGCCGAGAGAGAGAGAGAGAGAGAGAGAGAGAGAGAGAGAGAGAGAGAGAGAGAGAGAGAGAGAAATATATATATATATATATATATCCACTAAGCACTCTGGTGCGGGGGTTATTGGCGTATCTTCAGTACGTTGATGTCTGAGAATTATTCATGGAACGGGATCATACGCGAGGGAAGTTATATGTATTTTACATATTTCGTTGGTGCGGGGGTTGTGGGGAGGTTGTGGGGGGGTTGTGGGGCGAGAGGAAAGCGATATTTTCGATGCCATGGTAAATCGAGAATGGTTTATTTATTTTTTTTTGAGATATTGTGAATATCTTAGGAATATTGGATGAAGATGGGTTACTTAAGTGTCATGGTGCGTCCTGTGAGTATATGAATTACGATCCTAGAGTACGATGGTACGATACTTGAGTATGATGGTACGATACTTGGGTATGATGGTACGATACTTGGGTACGATGGTACGATACTTGGGTATGATGGTACGATACTTGGGTAAGATGGTACGATACTTGGGTATGATGGTACGATACTTGGGTATGAAGGTACGATACTTGGGTACGATGGTACGATACTTGGGTATGATGGTACGATACTTGGGTATGATGGTACGATACTTGGGTACGATGGTACGATACTTGGGTATGATGGTACGATACTTGGGTAAGATGGTACGATACTTGGGTATGATGGTACGATACTTGGGTATGAAGGTACGATACTTGGGTACGATGGTACGATACTTGGGTATGATGGTACGATACTTGGGTAAGATGGTACGATACTTGGGTGTATGATGATACGATACTTGGGTATGATGGTACGATACTTAGGTATGATGGTACGATACTTGGGTATGATGGTGCGATACTTGGGTAAGATGGTACGATACTTTGGTATGATGGTACTTGGGTATGATGGTACGATACTTGGGTATGAAGGTACGATACTTGGGTATGATGGTACGATACTTGGGTATGATGGTACGATACTTGGGTATGAAGGTACGATACTTGGGTAAAATGGTACGATACTTGGGTATGATGGTACGATACTTGGGTATGATGGTACGATACTTGGGTATGATGGTTTGACCTTTGATCTCTGACCTGACCCTTGAGGGACAAAATGAACGGCCTCGTTTTATCTCTAGATGTCTTGATAGATAGCGTGAGATAGACAAAGGGCACGCGATAGATGCCAGATCTTCCACGGAAACAGAATAGAAATGAAAGATATCGTATTTTATAAATGCCTGAAGTGTGTGTTCATTGTCTTCGATTATACTGATGTGAAAAGATGATTATGATCACACAGTTCATCATGTGGATCAGAGCAAGTGTTATTTCAGAGACGTATGCCCTAATATCGACGAAGGAGACCAGAAGAAAGGTTAAATATGACGCAAGACTACGACCACCCACGGAATGTGTTAAAAAAGGAGTTCTTGAGGTTAGAATTAGTGTGTTTGTTAAAAAAGGAGTTCTTGAGGTTAGAATTAGTGTGTTTGTTAAAAAAGGAGTTCTTGAGGTTAGAATTAGTGTGTGTGTGTGTATGTAGTAGGGCCAAACAGCAAACAGTAGGTGGAGGTGGTCAGCCGATCTACAGCGAATACATACATCCACCTCTTGGCGATGATGGTTTGGAAAGCGTTGGTGGAATGAACGCCATCTGTGTTTCGAAAGTGGAAATGACGTGTTCAGTACTCAACCCCGTTGAATGTCAAATTACCATTTTTGTCTCTTTTTTTTTTGGCCATTCTGGGATGAGATTATCATACATGACTAATATAAAGCCTCATTATGAATAAAATTTCATAGTTTTATTGGTGTTATGAGTTTAATTATGTGTACTGTATTTTAGATCAATGCTATTTACTGTTAGATAAAGCTTTCGCATATAGTTTTCTAAACATGTCGCGATATATTAACTATTTTACCAATAGGCTTCAAAACTGTCATATATTTCCTACTGTAGTGAAAACGATTGTTGTCATAAAGCTCCAAATTATCGTATATGTAAGATAATTATCATACACCTGGCAGTACTGCCGCCTCGTCAGTGAATTACGCATGCGCAAGTCATTCGATTCTGATTATACATTCAGCAGATCGTATCATTCAGAAATGTGGAATGGACTTGATCGTTGAACATTACACTTATTGAGCGGACATTGGATCTGTCCATTTGACACCTTTATCAAACATATCCCTTCAACGCTGTGATTCTAAAATATCGCTGATGTGAACGCACCTTCGTACATTTTTGTTATGGGTTGACGTACGCGTGTTATGTTAACTGGAGCACGATTGTCCAGAGAACGTAATGGGTTTGAAAAGCAATATCTCTCGTGGTGTGCCTGGTGCCTACATGTCACAGGTGAATCTTTGATCACGATGTATGATAGTTTGGCCATTGGACAGAACCCTAAATGGTCAGGTCAAGGGTCATACCGTCATGCTCAACGGGTCTAACAGTATCGTGTTAAGGAGCCTCGTCCTCAGAAGGTCGCACTCTCTCTCAGAGGTTCGTACTCTCTCTCTCTCTCTCTCTCTCTCTCTCTCTCTCTCTCTCTCTCTATCTCTCTCTCTCTCTCTCTATCTATCTATATCTCTCTCTCTTCGAACATCTCCGAAAACTGGGCCTCAAGGAAACTGTAGATATAGCTCGCTCTTTGCTCCACACACACACACCTTCATATATACATATATATATATATATATATATATATATATATATATATATATATATATATATATATATATATATATATATATATATTCCTATGAGTCCACGGGGAAAATGAAACACGAAAAGTTCCCAAGTGCACTTTCGTGTAATAATCACATCATCAGGGGAGACACAAGAGAGAAATATAACAGTCATCGAAGAGACGAAGCTTCGACGCCATTTGGTATATGGCGTCCTAGCTTTGTCTCTTCGATGTATATCAACTGACTGTTATATTTCTCTCTTGCGTCTCCCCTGATGATGTGATTATTACACGAAAGTGCACTTGGGAACTTTTCGTGTTTCATTTTCCCCGTGGACTCATAGGAATATCTTGATCACGCGCAAAATTGTGATCCTTTCCAATATATATATATATATATATATATATATATATATATATATATATATATATATATATATATATATATATAAACTTGCGCCTCCCTTGTCAAGGTTTATATGAAATTGCGAGAAGACTTTCTGTAGCCTTGAGGGAAGAGAGACGGACAGAGGCTGCTGTGTTGTTTACAGAGGGGGGCCTCCTTGTGCCAGACCCTCCATCAGGGGCGGCCACCTGCCCCAGGGGGCCCCCTGGGCTTGCACAGGTGGCCACGGAAATATCCATCTGTGGGAAACCTACTTTTCCGCTCCTCACACAGGTGGTCTGAGGCCTAGGGGGCGACCCATGGGCTACTGTTATTGTTTTTTTTGTTTATTTTCTCTTGTATCGTATTTATCGTCTTATGATCTTATCGTCTTTTAGTGATTATTATCTTCCAATTTTGGTGTATATCGTTGTAGGTTTTTTTTTTTTTCCTTTATTTTCATAATTTGTTTATGATCATTTGTGGATATGGAGATTATCATGTCTAGCTTTGAATTAATAATATTATCTTAGTAGCCAAAATACCATTGAGGAATCATACTCTCTCTCTCTCTCTCTCTCTCTCTCTCTCTCTCTCTCTCTCTCTCTCTCTCTCTCTCTCTCTCCCTCTCTCCCTCTCTCCCTTTTTTTCATCGCCTCAGGTAACCATGACAGCTTTTTGTTACTGAATGGAGTGTCTCTGAAAAGAGGTGGTATGTACGCCAGTGGATGATGCCATCGGTACCAGGGAAATATAATATCTTAATATTGTGTTGACCGTAATGATATTACAAGTTGGGATCCCTCGTCCAGTTTGCATATCCTTCTGTGAACTACAACAGAATATGGAATTAGTTCCAGCTCTCACTGCTAAGTACCTTAATAACCTTTCACTTCGTAGGTTTAGCAAATAACAATGATAATTACTGTGTGGTGAGTTTAAACCAGTTTAGTTTAACTGTTCTTTGTATTTAAAACAGCCCGTGTTTGAGGAAGTTGAAAATTCCAGCAGTTAACCTCGTCATAGACCATCAGGTCTTCTGTTATCTGGCATTTCCCTTTGTACTCCCATGTACTACTACTGACCTCTGACAGGTAGCCTTTTTAGAAACCTTCAGGTGTTTTCTTACCTGGTATTTCCCATGTACTCCCTTTTTAGAAACCATCAGGTCTTTTCTTACCTGGTATTTCCCATGTACTCCCTTTTTAGAAACCATCAGGTCTTTTCTTACCTGGTATTTCCCATGTACTCCCTTTTTAGAAACCATCAGGTCTTTTCTTACCTGGTGATCCCCATGTACTCCCTTGTATTATTACCGTCCTCCAGCAGGTAACCTAGTTGTAGACCACCTGGTCTCCCGTTATCTGTCCTTCCCATATACTCCCATTGTATGATTACTCTCCTCCATCAATTGACCTCGTCTTAAACCATCAGGTCTTCCCATTACCTGGCATTTCCCAATTACCCCCATTGTATTCCTAAGACTCTCTCCCTTGATCCTGTTCCTCCAGAAAGACTGTTAGCTTCTTCAGGAGTTACTGACCGCGTCTCCCCTTCTCCACTCTCTTCAGGTGGTCGAAGAAGTACGTGGTGTTGGACTGCGTCACGGACATGGCCAAGAACCTGATCATCGGCCACGTACGGGACGTACAGATGGGGCGTCGCAATTATCACTACCTCTTCTCTGGCCTCGTAAGTCTTCCTTGTGTGATTGCTTGTGTGGTTGGCTTCGCACGGGCAACAGTATGCCCGAGCCAAGCAAGGGCTTCTCTGTCGAGGAGGTAAAATGATGATGAGTTGTGTTGAATATGGTTGGGAAGGATTATGTATAGAGAGAGATAGATAGATAGGTAGATAGATAGATGAACATTGATATGTATATATGTAGATAGATGGATAGATAGATAGATAGGTGTTTGTTAGTCGACTACGCCTCCTGAAGGTGACACCACGAGTGAAAAGTCAACTTTTGAGGAGGTTGTATCACTGGGAAAACTGTCTCGTCAACAAACTTACTCCAAAGGATTCTACATTTCCATGCTACTAGAAGTAGTGCAGCCTTTCGAAAGGCCTTTGGGTAACACCAGGACTTCTAGAAATTGGTTTGGGGGTTCTGGGGTAATTATATATATATATATATATATATATATATATATATATATATATATATATATATATATATATATATATATTGTGTGTGTGTGTGTGTGTATTTGTGTTAAATGAGTGCAGTGTATACATATATAGCCATAATTTTCTACCAAAATTACGCGCGCACACACACACACACACACACACAGGTGTCGATCTCTAGAAGGCCTGTGTATATAAAATTCTATAAGATCCATAACGAAAAAGGGATGGGGAAATAACCAGACGCCCTTCAGCTGTCTTCAGCAGCGAGGGGGAAATTTATTCTCATCAAAGACTTAATTAGAAAGACTCAAGAGACCTTCCATTTTTTCCCCCCCTGCTGTCTCCCACAGTTTATCTCGCCAAGCAACGAGGCTGAATCGTTCCTTTTATAAAGGATCTTCTCAGAGGCATTTCCTGAGATCAGATCCTTTGCCATGGACTTTACGTGGGGTTGGGAACCTTGATGCTATCTCGCTATACGTCTATCTACATCTATTGCACACACACACACACACACACATACACACACACACACACACTGTGGGCATACGTGGTGTAGAGGTTAGTGTTGCTGATTATGAGTCATTACGGGCCAGCCCAGGGTCGGAACCTGCATGGGTTCGAACCCTGGGCGTGGAAGTCGGTCCACACCCAGCCTAGGTGTTCATCCTCTCTCCTCGGGCCTGGTCGATAGATGGTTGATTCTGATTCTCAGCTTCATTGACTAATTCGGAATATAAGATTCTTCATATACGTCATATCATTTTCCTAATAGATAATAACGAGTATATTGTACCCTGTTACAATGACGCGGTAATAGGGTTGTTAGGGGTAATGTCCTTGTTATATTACCGGCAAACATAGGTGGTAATATCACGTTAGGTTGTAACGCCTTGTGACCCAATGTGTCACAAGGTCAGCGGGTTCGGGGGAGGGGGGGGGTAAACACCTGGATAAATAGATGGCAAAATGAATAGATTGGAAATGGCGTCAGTCAGGTACAGTAATTAATCACCAGGTGTTATCGTCTCATTACCTTAATGACCAGACCCGGCGATACGCGTTATATTGCCGAACTATGATTATGGTAACGGCTGACGGGTTATTATGGTGATGACAGGAGCTGACACAGTGTGCTGACGGCTGGTGCTGACAGTATGGTGACGTCAGCAGTTTCCAGGTTAACGGAATGCCTCGCCATCATTTGGCCATCCTGTCTTACCTTGGCTCTCGGTAAGACAGAAGACGAGCAAGAATGGACGGCATGCGCTCTCGTAATACAGGTTACAAAATAAAGAAAATCTTGTGAGGGTACACTCTCTCTCTCTCTCTCTCTCGCTCTCTCTCTCTCTCTCTCTCTCTCTCTCTCTCTCTCTCTCTCTCTCTCTCTCTCTCTCTGTCTCTCTCTCTCTCTCTCTCTCTCTCTCTCTCTCTCTCTCTCTCTCGTCCTCCCAGGCCCCCGCGGTTTTCATGCATGACGTCTTATCCTTCCCTGTATATATAATAAGTAAGTCGATTGTTGACTCTGAAAACGAGTTCTGGGAGGAGACTGCGTTGCATTTGCAAGTCTGCATTACGGAGCCTCTTGCCACAGGGTTTACCAGTCTTATATATATATATATATATATATATATATATATATATATATATATATATATATATATATATATATATATATATATATATTCCTACGAGTCCACGGGGAAAATGAAACACGATAAGTTCCCAAGTGCACTTTCGTGTAATAATCACATCATCAGGGGAAATACAAGAAAGAAACATAACAGTTGATAAACAACGAAGAAACGTAGCTAGGACGCCATTTGGTAAACATGCGATTTACCAAATGGCGTCCTAGCTTCGTCTCTTCGTTATATATCAACTGACTGTTATATTTCTTTCTTGTATCTTCCCTGATGATGTGATTATTACACGAAAGTGCACTTGGGAACTTATCGTGAGTCATTTTCCCCGTGGACTCGTAGGAATATATATATATATATATATATATATATATATATATATATATATATATATATATATATATATCCACTAAAAAGTAGGTGCGGTGGGAGTGTATAAAGAGACATGTTTCCTGCGTATTTCTCTTGGAAATGTGCCATTGAACGTAACGCACTCTAGAATTCATTGAAACACCGAACCTAAGAAACGTATTGTACCTAACGTGACCTAAGGATT
This sequence comes from Panulirus ornatus, assembly GCF_036320965.1. NCBI lineage: Eukaryota > Metazoa > Arthropoda > Malacostraca > Decapoda > Palinuridae > Panulirus > Panulirus ornatus. The sequence goes on from NC_092279.1 coordinate 7,146,974, forward strand.
CCCAGCAGTGCTCGTCACAAGCGGTAATGGGCAGTAAGTGACACGGATACCTGGGGAGGGGGGGGGGGGTCGTCTTTTCCACGGGTAAGGGGGGGGGGGGGGGGCTCGTCTCCCAGAGCAACGTCCGTTTTCTAAACTGCTGAAGACGATTATGTTTTCGAGCCGTAACTTGTGTTCTCCCCCCATCACCATTTATTTGCTGTTTATTTACTTAATTACGTAAACGGAAGAAGATGTAAGATGTACTGATAATTATAGTGATTTTGTGAGTAACCGGATATTTACCCCCAAGTGCAGGGGTCTTATAAGTGTTTAGAAGAATGTCGGAGGTACATTTCGATTTGTAAGCCAGAAACATTACTGGAACGCCACACTGGTAGAGACAACATACTGTTTTCTTCTGCAACTCGTGCTGGAGTTTGTCTTATCTTTTCTTTAAGATATATTTTCGTAGGAGTTCTTTTCCTCGTCATAATTTTCTCGAGTTATCGAATATTATGTCAGCTTTTCGGCCTGTGTTGATTGGCGTCAAATACACAAATAGATTGGCGTGAGGGGAAAGTACATCATTTGTTCTGGATGTGTTACTTGCCTGTCATGAGTGAAATTAGGGTCTGGGTGTGGCCTTGTGGGGGGTTAAAAAATGTCTGTCATGCCTAAGTTTATGTGTGTGTGTGTGTGTGTGTGTGTGTGTGTGTGTGATTACGTGTTTGTAAGTACTTGTTTATACTATACAAGGAGGTTGTTGTACACTCGTGGGGCCCCCTTCTCTTGAATTGGCGCCTCTGTGTGTGTGTGTGTGTGTGTGTGATTGCTTGCTGTGTGTGACGGGAAAAAGTTTAGCACTCGTATAGCTCCGTGTGTGTCAGTCTGTTTTTCTGCTTATATATATATCTGATATTTGGCATTTTGTTTGTAGTATTGTGTGTTTATACATATAAGTTTGTGCGTGTATCACAACGCGTGCAGTTCGCACGTGGGATTTTGTCTTGCGTCCAGAATCCAGAATCAACTCCGGCTTTTGTTTCCAGAAACATGTGTGTGTGGATAAGCTCTTCCAGAGGTCACATTACTCGCTCATTTCTCAACCAACTTTTGCCTTCGTAGTTTTCCAGTCTGTGTCATTATGTACAATCTTTTCCTCCTCCACACAGTGTCTAGGGAATCCTGAGACTTATGATGCACTTGTTCGAATCCCTTTTCTTTCACAATATATCTGATCTTTTTTTTTTGGGGGGGAGGGGGTAGTGGAAATTTCTGGCTCGAATAATGACTCATTATACTTCATGAAAGATGTTTTTATCTTTGTTCTTCTCATGTTGATGACCTTTTCCTCGTTGATGAAGGCATAAACTTCAAACTTGGAGTGACCAATATTTTTACATACGTCTTTTGTATTAGGATTGTCGATTTCCATCCTCCTGGAATTCCTGAAATGCTCTCTGTCTTCCTGGATTGCTCCTGTTATCCTGGAATGCTCCTTGTCTTCCTGGATTGCTCCTGTCTTCCTGGAATGCTCCTTGTCTTCCTGGATTGCTCCTGTCTTCCTGGAATGCTCCTTGTCTTCCTGGATTGCTCCTGTCTTCCTGGAATGCTTCTTGTCTTCCTGGAATCATCCTTGTTATCCTTAAATCCTCCTTGTCTCCCCTGGAGTCTTCCTTTCCTTCCTTGGAATCCTCCTTGCTTTTCTGGAATCCTCCTCCTCTTTCTGGACTCCTTTTTTCTTTCTGAAATGCTCCTTGTCTAACTGGAATCCTCCTTCCCTTCTTAGAATCCTCCTTGTCTCCCTGAAATCCTTCATGTCTTCCCTGGAACGCTTTTAGTGTTCCAGGACTCGTTCTTTTGGCAGGTGAAGCCTCTCCATAAGCTGGACAAAGGCACTGGCAAGGGATTCATGTTTTTTTATAATTGTGATAAAAGAGGAATTGAATAGCGTAGGTTGTTCTAGCCTTTCTAAAATCTGGCCACCAGTAACTCGGTTTGATCTTCTTTCTTTTTTTTATTTCATTTCACTCATTAGCATTCATCTATTATATGAAGCCTAATTAAGAGAGAGGGAAAAAAAAAATATTTAATTTCAGGGATGCAACTGTAAACATTTCAGTGCGCTTGTGGAAATTGCGCGAGTTTTGGAATTTTGGTCTGGTCAAAATCCGTATGGCTTAATCAGCGAGTGTTATTCGTGTATCAAAAATGTTCTGCACTGTTCAATCTCGTCGACTTTGTGAACATCCGTAGTATCGTCATCCGTGTGTGCCAAAGAGAGACTGAATGAACAGAAAAAAAAAAAAGAGTCGAAATTCATTAAAAAGTTCATTATTAGTCAAATTAATCTTTTCGTCTAATCAGAACTAGTTATTAGTTTGGTAAGTAATGCAATTACATTGACGAGATATATCGGAATGGGATAATCAAAACTGTAATGAAAGGAGCGTCCGTCGATTGCTGGCGTTGTAGAGAAACAAAAATATTAATGTAATCAGGTAGAGTTGACGTGAAAAAAAAGAGAGAGAAAAAAAGAATCCAGATCCAAAACTAACTTGTTAAAGTCCAATTTACATTTTGATTCCTTTTATTACCATTGATACCATTTCGAAAGCATTAGGCTCGCCATTTCGTTGACGTGTATTGACAACTCTCCATGGTTGTTGGAAATGTAGTTGATGCTTTGAGTTTGTTTGTTTTTTTCTGTCGTTAAACAGTATTTAGATGTTACGTGTATACGTAATGTCGGGAATGATCATTAACACGGGACGTCTAGCGTTCTGTGTCAGTGTACAACGCTGGGGCTAGCCAGTAACACGCAACGCGATAAGATTCTACGTCAAACGCACTGCGTTCAGTTTATACGTCGGTACACAACGCTGAGACGACCCTCCCTTCCCTCCTCAGCTCCTGATGCTGAGGTAGTTTTCCCTCAGTACACCACGTGATAGAACACTGGAGACGTAGCGTAGGGAAGGGACGGAGGTACTGTTTGGTAGTGCTGAAGGCAAGGATATATGGGCGTCGCAAATCACTTGATGTACCCCTCTTATTTTTTTGAGATGGTCTCGACCTCCTGAAAGGCCTTTCTCACTGAGTTGGCTACCTCTCTCTCTCTCTCTCTCTCTCTCTCTCTCTCTCTCTCTCTCTCTCTCTCTCTCTCTCACATCCTGCCGTTCCTCCCGCAGGTGATGGACGAGAGGTGGGAAGAGGACGTGAAGGAGTTCGGAGCCGTCAACATCACAGGGTTCAGAATCGTGGACACCTCCCGCCCCTTCGTGAAGGACTTTTTGAGGACGTGGACCACGCTGGACCCAGAGGTCTACCACGGCGCCGGCGGGAACTACATATCGGTGAGTACCCCACCCCCTTCCTCTTGCAGGATCCAGTCCTCCTCACAGCGTCTGATACCTTTTGAAAGGGATGTCGTCTGCTGAGAGAGTCTCGGGGTCTGTACTGAGCCTCATGTCTCCACTATTGTGGAATATGTTCCTCTCTTCTTCTTCCCCCTCAGTTGTCGTCTGTGCTACTGTTATAAAGCCTTGTTTACAACTTACGTCTCTGACGTTGTTGTATTTACCACTTCATCCCAGTCAAAACAGCCACTCTCATCTGGAATGGTCCCTCAAGTAGGTGTTTTGACGAGAAACCCCTAAGATTAAAACCTTCTTTGCTGAAGAAGGCAATGGACAGTGTAATTCTCATACACTCCCACTGCAACTGATGCCCTCCCTTTTGACCTCAGGGTCCCCCAGTTGCCCATCTAACTCCGTTGGACGCACCGTCAATAGATACATATAAGAACAGAACATCACAGATATTTCCCTTTAAAATCCACGACCCGCTTTAGTTGCATCTCCTTAATTACACGTAAAGTTTTAAGAGTATTTCCCATCTACGCATCTGTTTGTTCTTGTACTCTTACCGCGTTAACTTCCGTTGCTGATCTGCCCCGTTATGACAAACGGCGTTGCAAGGTCTGTTGTTATTGTTGTTGTTGTTGTTGTTGTTGTTGCATCTTACAGTCATTTGTGTAATTCCTTCGTATTCTTCCGCTTTGCAACGCCTGATATTTCAACTTTGGTCGTAACAACCCTCGATTCTCCTTTCATTTCGTAGACTCAAATCTTAAAGTATAAATCTTCTTTTCGTTCATAATATTTGTACCCACATTCTCTGATCCTGGTGTCCTCACATCGTGGTTCATCACATGAGTACATAGCTGCTCACTGCTGGTATAGAAGACCTGGTTGTTCACCCTTCCAACTGCTGTAGCCTTCCTTTGAGGAGCTGTGCCCAAGCTGGGGAGTAGGGAGTTCAATGGTGTTTTTACGACTACTGGATAATGATGCCTCCCCGTCCTTCTCTGTAGATCTTGGACGGTAACTGCTGATTAAAATGCACGCTTGAACTACTGGAAATGGTGGCTTGACTTGCGTCACACCGGGGAACACACACAGGGAGGCTGACATACGAGACGTGTAATGTGCCTTTATCCCAGGTTTTGAGCTCCATCACCTGGCCCGATTCTGAAGAGATCCTTGCTCATAAAATTTTTGTGAGTGGATTTATCGCATGTGGGAGATAGCTTAGGAAACACACGCGGAACTTCCTGGTTGACGCAGGTCGAGAAGGATAGATATTTTTAGCTCCTATGTTGAAGTTGATCTTCCTTGAGACTAGCCAAGAATTTTAAGAATTTTTCCAAGGGAATTGTCCACAGCGTCAGACGATACGCACCCAGAGCAGAGGTTAGCACTCGATCGATGGGTTCTTGGGGTCATCTAGGGGGGGTCACTAGATATACGATGACCTGTTCAGTGAGAAAGCTAACACGTAGATAAGAAATCCCCGAGAAGATATGAAGCTCCAAGTTTGTTATCTCTACTGATTGCTCGTCTGATTTGACCCCTTGTTGAAACGTGAAATGTAATTATGATTGTGTACCCTAATTATATTTCAGTGTTCATAAAAGCCTTCATTTTAGACCTGTGGTCATTCATCAAAGGCTCATTGATCGGGGATTATATTCGAGTAACGTTCTCGTCCATCAAAACACTATCTCGAGGTCGTTTTTCTCGAGACGAGAACGCTGGAAGCTGGTCTCGCACGAAAGCCACGTTCATATCAGTCCACGGTAGTGTGTGTGTGTGGGGAGGGTAATGGCAGCACGGCCTCGGGTAGGAAAGAGATTATGTTAAGTGTGGCCCAAGGCAAGATTAAACCACATAATGGTTGGCACTTGGTGGACAAGCGAGGGAGGAGGAGGAGGAGGAGGAGCCAGAAGTGCACCCATGGGCAGCGGGTGGCTGGGTTAAATGCTCACCTGGGGCTCTCCCTTGCAACCAGCGACATTTTGCTGCCGCCCCAGAGCTGGAATGGGTAAAGCCAGAGACCATCGTGGTACAGAGAGAGAGAGAGAGAGAGAGAGAGAGAGAGAGAGAGAGAGAGAGAGAGTGAGAGGGAGAGAGAGAGAGGAGGGAGGGAGTTAAGCCAAAGGGTTAGAGAGAAAGAGAGAGAAAGACGCGTTTTCCAAAAAGACATTGGCTCTCTTTTAGAGTGCATTGTGGTGTGTTAGAGAGAGAGAGAGAGAGAGAGAGAGAGAGAGAGAGAGAGAGAGAGAGAGAGAGAGAGAGAGAATTTATGCCCGTCGGAAGAAGAGTTTATTATAAAGGTCCCAGTGAGTGCGATGAAACAGGTGAATGAATAAACTTCCTTCCGGTGGAGAATACGTACATACTCGTGCAACGTGGGCTCCTTTGGACCTTCTTCAGCAGCTCTCGGCTTTTAGTTAAGAGATGCTATGGTCAGACAGAGAGATGGTTAGAGGAGAAGCGGCACTTGAGGACTGTATGCTGTATGTAGACTTAGGAAGATAAAGTACGTATTTCATTTCCCTGTTTATCTTTACCCACGACGTCTTTCCATAGGATCCTGCTGCTCAGGGCTGCGTTACTGCCAGTAGCAGGGAAATGTGGAAGCCTTAAGGAATAAGACGTTCTTTGACGAGACATCCTTCCAGTGATTTAGTCTCCTTAATGGTATCTCTCCACTCCTGGAGTCCGGTAACACCAGTATGTATTTTATTAAGATAGAAGCGACAGTTGAGATAGATTGATGAACACCAGATAGTGGATGGCAAGAGAGAAAATGGGACGTCATATATAAGTGTACAGAGGAGAATGAATTGACACAATGATTATGTCAAGATGTTAAAGATGGTTAAAGATGCAATGTTTTTTTAGTTACTGAATTTACAATATGAAGTAAGCATACTTAGCAAAACAAAAACATGGCGTCGTGTGAATGAACAGTAATTTAACAGGAATGTCAAGCAAGAAAATGAAAATGTAATCCTTTGTTTTTAAAGTAATTCAAGGTTTGTTTTTTTTTGCTTGGAGTCTGTGTTTCTGTGGCTGTGGTACAGATTGGCGCCACAGCGACGACCTGGTAAGCTGTGGTTCACTTCTACCGGACGAATGACCACGGACCACCACCCGACGTAGGAGAACAAAGGCTTTTTAGCTTTCAGTGTTCGTAGTAGTCTCTCGTGCGTGCATCTTGGTATACAAACGTGGCTGCAGATAGCGAGGATGACTTGTATCGCTACCATCGATTGCGTAAAACTGGATATGATTTCGAACCCATAGAGAGTAGGGTGTGCTTCTGTGGTGTAGTGGTTAGCGTTGCTGACTATGAATTCACGCGCGGGGCTCGCCCGGGATCGAGTCCTGGGATGGGTAGTTGGTCCACATCCAACCTAGCTGTTCATCCTCCCCTCCAGGCTGATCTTTCGTGCCGTAAAAGACATTAGTCAAATTTACATTTTAGAAAAGACGTGGAGAAGAATACCAATGACATTATAGTCATTCTGTGTTTACATTTAAAGAGTAATAGTATTGGACCATCTCATTTTTGACTATTTCGAGCTCAATGTTAAGTACTGGCATAGTTATATAGATCCACAGACCACATAGACCCAGGGTCCAAATGGGGTGGTCTATCCTTAACCCTCCTATACCCTTACAGCCATGCATCACATGTCCCTGTGATAAACAGCGTTCGTGTGTGTGTGTCTTTGTGTAAATCATCGCGTCTTTACCCTTGTGGCTACGTCGACGAGTGGCAAGCCAGTGAAGCGATATGGTTGGCAAAGGTAAGGGGAAAGTGGGCACTCAAGCGTCAGTTTAATACGAGCTGGTCAGGATGTAATCACCCTATAGTGCCAACACTTACCCTAACTAGTGGTCTGGGTGTTGGTTACTGCGGCCCATCACTGGATTATGGCCTGAGCGAAAGGGCGTCATTTTTATGCAGATCACATCGTAAAGGTTAACAGTAGGGTAAGTGGGAGTGGGGGCTGCCACATCCTACCAGGCAGGGACCAGAGAGTTCGTCCTAAACATCAGCATTGTGAACCTGATTTGAACTTTTGAACGCCAGCATTTTGAATGCCCTCATTTTTCCCCTGTTCGTTTTAGAATATTTCTTGCCTCCTGCAGTCGAAGATTATGAGACATGTGAAGAAATATCTTCTCCTATGTCTCTGTATGCAAATGTTAAGTATTATACATCATTGTAGTGATTCTATCAAAAGTGAATTGTATCTTTATATGAAAAGTTTCACAGATATTCAGAGCAGTTTTGTACAGTCTTTTTAATTTCGCTCTGAGTTCAAATATTCCGTCGCTGAAGCTTCGATCCCACGTCTTTAAGGTTCCACTCACAGACGCTCACTGCCTTCCTGTGAGACAGCCAAGTTTGTTGTCTGTGTTCGTGGGGGTAAAAAAAAAAGGAACTCGTTGCTACCAAAGCGTCCAGGTCTGTTGTTTGTATGTGTGTGTGTGAGGGAACAAGACTGCCTGAACTCCAGGTCTGTTGTCTGTTAGGAAACAGACGCATGAATTCCAAGTCTGTTGTCTGTGAAGTAACAGACGCATGAATTCCAGGTCTGTTGTTTGTTAGGAAACAGATGCATGAACTCCAGGTCTGTTGTTTGTTAGGAAACAGGCGCATGAACTCCAGGTCTGTTGTCTGTTTTCTGCGAGGCAACGAGAAACACTTGGCAACTTCCCTCTACAAATCTGTTGTCTGTTTTCAAATAGAAACAGTAACTCTCCTTCACCTCGCCCTACCGTTGCCACCCTGTTTTCTCGAGCCAACTGGAGCATTTTCGTGACAATTCTCCCTCCTGGTGAAACCCGTACCCGAAAACCCACACCCGACGCCCCCTCCTTCCCTCCCACCCACCGATGATCACATCAAATATTAGCTTACAGAAGAACACACCCTCCCCAACCTCCCCCATCAATCCGGGGTTTAATTTCCGGGGAACACATTTCTTTCTGGCCTGGCACGATTTTCCTGAAGAGGCGTTTCCGTTTCCCTCGCTTAATGTGAGTCCCGATAAATGTTTTACTCTTGTGTTTCTGTCACTCCTCTCTGCCTTCTGGAAACACTGCTTCCCCCCATTGTGTTTCTTGCATTGTCCGCTGCTTGCTGAAATACTGTTTCTCTTTCTTGTATTCCTTTAGCTTTTAGGTGTGTGTGTGTATATATATATATATATATATATATATATATATATATATATATATATATATATATATATATATATATTTTTTTTTTATTTATATTTATTATACTTTGTCGCTGTCTCCCGCGTTTGCGAGGTAGCGCAAGGAAACAGACGAAAGAAATGGCCCACCCCCCCCCCCATACACATGTATATACATACGTCCACACACGCAAATATACATACCTACACAGCTTTCCATGGTTTACCCCAGACGCTTCACATGCCTTGATTCAATCCACTGACAGCACGTCAACCCCGGTATACCACATCGCTCCAATTCACTCTGTTCCTTGCCTTCCTTTCACCCTCCTGCATGTTCAGGCCCCGATCACACAAAATCTTTTTCACTCCATCTTTCCACCTCCAATTTGGTCTCCCTCTTCTCCTCGTTCCCTCCACCTCCGACACATATATCCTCTTGGTCAATCTTTCCCCACTCATCCTCTCCATGTGACCAAACCATTTCAAAACACCCTCTTTTGCTCTCTCAACCACGCTCTTTTTATTTCCACACATCTCTCTTACCCTTACGTTACTCACTCGATCAAACCACCTCACACCACACATTGTCCTCAAACATCTCATTTCCAGCACATCCATCCTCCTGCGCACAACTCTATCTATACTATTCGCCATTTCCCGCATTAGCGTTAAGATTAGAACGACTGAGCCTTTGAGGGAATAGCCTCACTTGGACCCCTTCTCTATTCCTTCTTTTGGAAAGTCAAAAACGAGAGGGGAGGATTTCCAGCCCCCCGCGCCCTCCCCTTTTAGTCGCCTTCTACGACACGCAGGGAATACGTGGGAAGTATTCTTCCTCCTCTATCCCCAGGGATATATATATATATATATATATATATATATATATATATATATATATATATATATATATATATATATATAGGCTTTTGAAGCTTTTTGTTAAGATAACCGATAAGGACAAATATTTGTTTTCGATTTCAAACCGGAATATTTACCATTATGAGCTCGAATATTAAAATCAGCTTAAGAATATCGGCCGTGTTTCCTTGAATGATTCTGGCGAATAAGATCACCCAGGTTAACGCCTTCGTCCCAGAGGCCAAAGCATTATTCATATCACCTTTCAGAGGTATTTCCCTCCCCCTACACACACACACACACCACTCCCTCATGCCACACCACGTAGGGAAGTTCTCTCGCTTTCCTTCCACTTCTTGCATGGTTGACCCCTCACCTCCACCTGACCCCCCTCCTGTGTCTTGTGTCCGTTCTCCACTGGGTCTATACCCACTGGTCGTCTCCCTGGTCGTGGGAGCTGGTCGTACACCTATTTTGGTGTTTGGTGATTGTGCCGTTTGAAGTCTGTCTCCTTGTACGGATCGAATTATCGTGGTTCATATTGGGTCTGCTTTTGGCAGCCGTGTGATACCAATTTATATATATATAGTCATTTTGAGGATCTTCTGCCAGAAGTTGATTATAATCATTTTCAGGATCGTCTGCCAGAAGTTGATCATTTTTTTAATCATTCTGAGGATCTTCTCCCTCAAGTTGATCATTTTTTTAATCATTCTGAGGATCTTCTACCTGAAGTTGGCCATTCATCTTGAGGTAGTAATAGTAATGTTTATTCCCATACGACAAAGAAGATATTCAATATTTGTAATAATTATCTTTGCTCTCTGGTGTATGTTCTTGTCTTTTAGAAGTGGGGACTGAAGCGAGGGCCTAGTTGTGCAGGATTTCCCTCAAGTTGTTATTTACAACTTCTGTTGATGGTGTTGTTTGCTCCAGCTGTTGTTACGTCGAAGTTGTTAGAAAACCTGGTTGGCTTTCTCTTATAACACTTTATGCTTATTGTGACGCTCTGGATCACACGGCTTCGGGTTGTTGGTTGTTGGCATAGAAGTTGTAGTGAGATGTGGAACGTTTCGCGTCCTTCTGTTGAAGAGGAGATTATTGGACACAGTAGTTGAGGTAGTGGCATGAGAGGAAGAAGAAGAAGAGAGAAAATTGCGTTTAAACGGGACAAAAACGGGGGAAAAGGCAAATGCAATAAATGAAGGAAGAAGAATTGAATAGAAGTGTCAAGGGGAGAAACAGAGAATTGAAGTTACAGATTAAGATCGGAAACAAAAAGAAGTTGCTGAAGTTTGGAGTTCCTTCAGGTGAGTGATGGAGATCGAGACGAACAGGATGGAGGAGGTGAAGAGTTTAGAAAACGGGGGGGGGGGGGGAAGGAGGAGGGGAAAAAAACATGGTGAAAGGTTAAACGGAAAAAAAAATTAGAATTTGGATTTTATGGAAGATATTTGAGGATGATAATGATCGTTCATGATAAGGTTCGTTAGGAATGGTATATTGTGAAGGGATAGATAAGGAAGAGGAGATAAGGAATATTAATACCCGTGAATTTAAGCGTGGACGAAGCAAGGGGAGGATAAAGTAAGAGAGATGAGAGAAAACGCGATGAGAAACAACCTTTGTCCATCTTTAATGATGCTTACAGAGTAATGCTTCCAAGTGGGCCAGCAGCCAACCCTCATCCCATTACCATACAGACCCTATCACGGCAGACTTATCCATGTTTATTAGCATTACAAAATTCATTATTATTCTCCTTTTTTTTTATGTATCGTTATCTCTCGCCCGACATCGTGTCGTATTTCGTTCTAAGTGCGTCGTAAATTTCACTTGATAAATGTCGTGTACAGATTATAACCGAGAGGAACATTGTGGAAACCTTTGATATAAATTTTGGATTTTGAGGTCCCATTTGCAAGAGGCTTAAGAGGCATCTCTGCATTGACAGGCGATGAGAATTGGAGATCTGAATATGTAATTGGAAGTAAATATACTCATTAATAATGACGGGTTCTTCTGATTGCCTGAAGATGTCTTATTTACTCAGGCATCATTTATTTCCTTTACCGCGGACAGCCACTAGTGGCTTTAAGTCATTTCAAGAAAGCTTCTTCGCCATCCATTTTTTTTTTTTTGCAAATATGCCCTCGACCCATCGAGTTAAGGCTCGGCTCTTGTTCATGCATGAGGAGCCATCTTGCATGCTAACCTCGTCATGTGTGGCAGCGTCAAATGCTTTCTGTTCTAACTCGAAAGTACAAACAATGCACCTCTCTCTCTCTCTCTCTCTCTCTCTCTCTCTCTCTCTCTCTCTCTCTCTCTCTCTCTCTCTCTCTCTCTCTCTCCTGTAAAGTGAGATAGTAAGCTCCCGTTGCTTCTGCACGTTGTCAACATTTGTCTTGGTGAACATACAGCTTGTTTGGTCGTTACATCATGATAGCGAGGAGGGATTGGCCAGTTCGTCTGGTCGTGGGGCAAAGTGATTGCTTCTCGTGAATTCCTGACGTCAAAGAAGTCATTTGCATTTGATATTTTCCCCCCAGTGTAGTTTTGGTTCGTCGGTGTGTAATATACATTGATAGATTTCAGTCGGTCATGTTAAATTACATCTTTGTTTTTACTGATTGGCGTTAAATGTGTATATTGTTACCTTGTATCGAGTGTTTTATTGCAGTGTAATATACAGCGTTGTACGAGGCAGAGTGATGGCATATTGTGTTTTTTTAATATGTTACATAGTATTGTTTTGTTATATAATATTGCGCTGAGCTACGGGCTCTTCAATTGAAATTTTATGTTGTGTTTTTGTAATATTTTTGTGACGTTATACTGTTGTACATTGATGTAGTATTGTGATATCTTGCGTTACAGTATGTACAATGTCGCATCGTGTTACATTCTTGAATGTTATGTTTGAATTTAGCGTTACATTAGATTACATTCGTGTCATTGTGTAATAATGTAACTCCGAGGTACAGTATTTCGTATCACATTCTCTTACAGCGTCATTGTGTTGCACTGAAAATCATTTGATACAACGTGTTACAGTCGATGATCCTCCTCTCTGGTTACGTTACAGTCCGCTCATGTGTGTTCCTCCATGGAATACGGTGTATTATACAGTACTCTCTTGTAGGATACAGTAACGCAGGTTCCTGATATCGGTGGAGATATATTTTTTTTTCTTTTTCAAAGCCCAGACGACGAACTGTTTCGCGCCTGTCAAATTTGCGATTCGCTCTCTTGGGGAAAATTTATTTCCGCTTTGACGCCAAAGGCTGCGCGTGTGGCACATTTGCATTTGTTCTGCATATCTCGTGTTTCCGAAAACACGCGCCTCAGATCTTTTACTCAGCACCTCGATATCATTTGACTTGACATGTGGAAGGATAAACCTGGTGCTGGCTCGCTTTTCTCTCTTAAGAATGACGTACATCATCATCATTCTCGACTGAATAGTATGGAAGGAAATGTAGATTTTGTAGTCGTTAAGAAGGCGAAATATTTGTAAGGGAAGTGAAGTACTGTTTATTTTATTTTCCACAAGGTATGGTTCTTGTTGTGGTATATGCTGTAAGTCTAGACGCTATACAGCATAACAGCATTAAGCCTTCTTGTCTGTGTGATGGAGTGGTCGTGTGCTGCAATGCAAACAATGTCTCCTAAGAGCCACTAACGCGGTTCTTGTAATCATTAATTTGAAGGCTCCGTCTGGATTTGGAGGGGGGAAACTCCCTCCCAAGTTTCCTCCTTAACTATGACGAGGAAGATAAGTGATTTTCTTTGGCCCGTCTCGTTTGAAATTTGACTGTTCGTACCACAGGGAAAATCTTGGGGTTTGGGGTATTGTTGCTGCGGCCACAAAAACTGTGTTTTAAGTGGGATATATTTTTCACTTGGGTGTTCAGACGAACTCTAATGTATATATATATATATATATATTTTTTTTTTCACATATCGCCTTTTTTCGCGTTAGCGAGGTAGCGTTAAGAACATAGGACTGAGCCTTAGAGGAATATCCTCACTTGGCCCCCTTCTCTGTTCCTTCTTTAGGAAACTTAAAAACGGTAGGGGAGGATTTCCAGACCCCCGGTTCCTCACCTTTTAGTCGCCTTCTTCGTCATGCAGTGAATACGTAGGAAGTATTCTTTGTCCTCTATCCCCAGGGATAATACATATATATATATATATATATATATATATATATATATATATATATATATATATATATATATATATATATATATATATACACATATGTATATGACATAGAATTTGGTTCCAATTATCCTTCCTTCCGTCTCCCTCAGTCACTCCCCATTTGTATTAATCACTTTATGTTTATTCAGTCATATACATCCACGTCTGACCAGGACAGCTCCCCAGCACGTTATATTTACCTGAAATTTGTATTGGAATCGTTATTCTGCATCTGTCTCCCCCCCCCCCCCCCTGGGGTTGCGCCTCCCTTGCCAGTCATCTGTCTGTAATGAAGGTAAACAAGGCAAGACCCCCTTGTTTGCTTTGAGAGTTTTATGAACCAGACCTGATTCGTGTTTGGGATCCCTGAAGCTTTGAGCACATGCTTAAACAAAGGGAAGCATTTGATAATAAAGGAGGAGTTCTAGTAAGTACATACGAGTATATATATATATATATATATATATATATATATATATATATATATATATATATATATACACACACACACATATATATATACATACACACACACATATATGGAGGCTATATCATTGGAATTACAGTCTCGTCATAGAATTATCACTCCAAAGGAGTCTGTATTTCCCTGTTACTGGATGTAGCGCATCCTTGAGCTGCAGGAGCCATTAGAAAGGTCATAGGATGATTGTGTATATAATACGGACAGATACGGTATGTGTGTGTGTGTGTGTGTGTGTGTGTGTGTGTGTGTGTTAACGGTGGCCAGGGAGTGGAGCCCATGTCCCCCTTCTATTGTGGGGGGGCAACAGTGCGTGCATTCTCTCCATGTCGTGGGCAGTATTGACTCCAGGATATTGCGTGTTTGAATACCAAACGAACCCCCCCACCTACACCCACACCCCAGGCAAACACCCGAGGCAAAACACCCTTTCGTAAGTTGAATTATTTTATATGTCTTTAAAATAACAACAACGACAAAATAAACGCCCACGCAAAACGAACGGCAGCGAAATCAACGCCATCGTAACCGCTCCGTCATGTAAATTAATTTCAATCAGTTGTGGTTTACAAATGAAAAATCTAGCCAGCGAGTGCATGCGCGCAGGTCAAGCGAAAAACCACTCTCTCCACCCTCAATTGTGAAGTGTTAAACTGGACCATTGTTCACGGCTGAATGTAACTGCGAAATTCGTGTTCATTTTATTCAAAATATTAAATCGAAATTTTATTTTTTTTTTAGGGGGTGTGGGTGGGTGGGGTAGATATCTGTCCCCTTTTTTTCTTTCTTTTTTTTTACCCCCCCATCGAAGTAAAAATATATTTTGCATTTATATTGCATCGTTTGCATGTTAATTCGGTATTAACTTTAAAAATTCAGCATTTTATCGACATAATTTAATACTTGGCGGGTAAAATATCATATATTTCATTGATATATATGTATATATATATATATATATATATATATATATATATATATATATATATATATATATATTTATGTAGATAGATAGATAGATACCCGGACTGTGCGTTCTTATGGTTACGATATAAAGTTGTACTGTCGGATTACAAGCTAATCGAAGAACTTCATTTTCTCAAAAAGAGTCCACCCTCTCCCTGCTGTTGGTTGTGGCGCAGCTTGATACTCTGTTACTGTTGCCAGGGTCTCACCTTCTCCAAAACTAGCCACCATCAACCCAAAAGCAGAAACAGAAATCTTCCTCCTCACATTTTAGCCACTGCTGCTCACAGATCCTTCCACCATCAAGAAACACTGATTTAAAAACACACACTAGACGAACACTAACCAGTTGCTCTACCACCTCCTTCTTAAACACCATCCCCTTCCCTGACATCACGCGTCTGAAACTACACTCCCCAGACATACACGAGTCACACTTTCCAGTCTACGCTTTGGACATCGCCCATCACGACAACGCTACAGACGCTCGTTGAACACATCTGTAGATCCGTATGCCCATGATACAACTACGAGAGAGTGAAGACGTAGAGCTCATGTTACAAAACTGCACTGGAATATCTCCTTTTAATTCGCTTCCTGTCATACGCAGAATATATATTGGTAGTCAGGTTTTACATATTCATGATATCATGTATGATTGAAGGTAACAATTTCATAAATTTGATTTCGGTATGATGTATTTCTATCATCTATCAGTGGATGAAACGGTATATTAATTTGTGGAAATGTGATTTTAGTCGTGAACAGAATATTGGAAAATTTGATGTAATTCTAAAGTCACACGTTATCAGAATTTTTCTGTAGGTAGTGAAAAAAAAATCACATAATTTTACTTCTGTGAAACTATAAGGTCTTGAAGGATAAATTTAGCAGATTTAAAATTTCTTTTTTCAAGGAAGAACATGGAAAGGTAATAGCTGGTGTTAGGCTGTCAAAGGAAGGCAAAAAAAAAAAAAAAAAGATAGAAAGGAATTCAATGGATTGATTGGCATGAGAATTGAGCCTGAGATAGGATGGGAGGCATCCTACATGGACGTACCGAGTTAAAAGCCAAAAACTGAAGGTGGGAATGCAAATGGAGTGCAATAGCAAGCGACAAAGAGAACTCGGAAAATGGAGAATGGGAGGAAATAAAGAAAGAGAGAGAGAGAGAGAGGGAGGGAGATGGAGATGGAGAGAGAATGAAAAAAAGACACGGGATAAAAGACTACAGGAGTAAAGGAAAATGGACGTGATAGCTAGATGCAAAAGAAGGATAGAAAATGTGAAGTGGTTATTGTTCTTTTGAGCGGGAATGGGAATTTTCTTCCATAAACTTACAAGCTACAGCTAAGAATACTTTAGGGTACAGTTATTTTTACCCAGCTTTAGCTGGAATAGGTTTAGCTTAAGTTTTGTTACGTGAAGGCAAGGTATGCTCTTACATACGCCACTTGGCCCTTTTTGGCCTAGTGATGCCGAGTGTGGAATACGCGGAACGTGACCCGAAGAAAACGTTAAGCAGAGTGTTTGCGGACAGAGGTCGGTCAGGCGTTAGTGGAACAACGGAACGAAACGAAGTCTCAGAATTGCGTTGACGGTGAAGTCAAAAATGTAATCACTGTAGATTACATTTAGATTACATTTATTATTATTTTTTTTATATGTAATCGTATAAATTCCCTTTTATGGCCGAGTCCAAACGCAGGGAAATGATGAACTGTTACGGTGTGAAAAGTTCCTTGCTGAAAATCGACTTTCTTTTCCATGATTATACAAATTTTACGCAGTGGACTCCTGACCCACCTCTTGTATTATAACAGACATACTCACTAGACGTATTAGAATTTAGAAAAAAGAAAGGAAAATGGCATTTTCTTTTCCTTTCTCATTTTGTCATTTAACAGAATTCCAGATTACGAGCCTCATAACAACGAAATGCTGTATCAGATGGTCTGAAACTGTAATCATTTCTCAACTACGTAATCCTTGATAACTCAATACATTACTTATTGGTAAGAAACTGTAATTACTTTCAACTGTACCCCTTAATAATACAGTACTGAATTGGCTGAAACTGTAATCACTTCCAACTGTACCCCTTAATAATACAGTACTGAATTGGCTGAAACTGTAATCACTTCCAACTGTACCCCTTAATAATACAGTACTGAATTGGCTGAAACTGTAGTTACCTCCAACTGTACCCCTTAATGATACAGTACTGAATTTGCTGAAACTGTAGTCACTTCCAACTGTACCCCTTAATGATACAGTACTGAATTTGCTGAAACTGTAATCACTTCCAACTGTACCCCTTAATAAATACAGCGCTGAATCGGTTGATACTGTAATCAGTTCCAGATTACGCACCAGTCATCAATGAAATACAGTCCTGTAATCTGATTTTCCTGTCGTTATTAACATTGGTAATATGTACACGTGCAGGCGCGCACAAAGTGAACAAATATTCCTTCGCTCCGGGATAAAGTCAGTGATTGCAAATTGATGTAGTAAAAGCAGTTCATGGAAGAATCATATCGAAGGTAAAAATATATAATTTTTAAGTGAGAAATGATGATGGATATCGGACATTAAAATGTAATACAAATTTACATTAATGAAACGACAATTTTAAAACCCTGCATACGAAAGGGAGATATTGATAAAGAGTTTGAAACATGAAATTTAATTTGAGGATATGACATAGAGAATACATAGTTAAGTATAAGTGCTGACGATATATTGGCTAAAGGCAGGGCTACCGCGTAGCGCCCACCGCTCAACGCAGGAAGATCAAGAGTTGTGAAGAATTATGTCATGTGAGTGACGTGTCGTGTATGAGATGGACAGATTGTGAGTTTGTGAACTGATATAATCCAGCCAGCACACACACACACACACACACACATGAGTGTGGAGGTGAGGTAGAAAGAGAAGACTGCAGCATGGGCTAAAGGAATGAAACTTGATAAACACTGAAGTGCTGGTTCGCTACGCGGGGAGAGAGAGAGAGAGAGAGAGAGAGAGAGAGAGAGAGAGAGAGAGAGAGAGAGAGGAGTGAAAACTTTCGTGGATTGCGAGAGGAAGTGAAGGAGAGAATATTAAGTTGAGGAAAAGAGGGAAGAGTTGGTTAACGAGATGGACCCCAGGGAGGAAGGAAGAACGAAGGAAGTAAAGAGAAGGTAATGAAGATGGAGGAGGAGGATGTAAGGAAGAAATTTGGAATATTTTCAAGTTGAACGTTCACCAAGAATGTGTTGAAGTGTTGTTGATGATGATGCACTGTGATGGTATGTGTGTTTAGTTAGGCATATGATGAAAGTCTGAGGAAGATTATCTGGCCCTTGAGCAAGGCTATGGTCCTTGATCAAGACTGTATGGACATTTGCAAGGCTACATGGCCCTTGATCAAGACTGTATGGCCTTTGAACAAGACTGTATGGCCATTTGCAAGACTGTATGGCCCTTGATCAAGACTGTATGGCCCTTGAGCAAGGCTATGGTCCTTGATCAAGACTGTATGGTCATTTGCAAGACTGTATGGCCCTTGATCAAGACTGTATGGTCCTTGATCAAGACTGTATGGCCTTTGAACAAGACTGTATAGCCCTTGAGCAAGGCTATGGTCCTTGAGCATGACTGTGGTCCTTGAGCAATGTTAAATGGTCATTAAGTAAGATTATATGGCCTTTGAACAAGATGGTATGGCCATTTGCAAGGCTGTATGGTCCTTGATCAAGAATGCATGGCCTTTGAACAAGGCTGTATAGCCCTTGAGCAAGACTGAATGGCCCTTAGACAAGACTATATTGCCCTTAAGGATGATGGTACGACATAATGATCATAGCTTCTGTATGCCCACTTATCCACTGCTCTTACTCCATTTTCTATATATTCTTTTGTAACAAGTGTGTTTGCTAAATTTCATGT
The DNA here is from genome assembly GCF_036320965.1 of Panulirus ornatus. Taxonomy (NCBI): domain Eukaryota; kingdom Metazoa; phylum Arthropoda; class Malacostraca; order Decapoda; family Palinuridae; genus Panulirus; species Panulirus ornatus. Next base: position 7,165,963 of record NC_092279.1, read on the forward strand.
TAGTATCGAAGAGTCTTACCAAGTGAGCGTTGCAAAAATCCCTTGTCACAACCAGGGGTTTAATAATCCTTTTTACATCTTAGAATTTGCCCTTAACTGTGTTTATAGCCTCTCGGGGGTGAGAAAAAAAGAAAATAACATGGCAAAATTAAACCTAAAGAAAATGTCATCATTTACATTTTAAAAGTAAATGATGACCTTCTTATCTAATTTACACAAACTACCTTTTTTTTAAGGCGTTGACTAAATTTGCGCCAGAGAGAATGGTACCCCAGTGTCTCAGTGACTCGTAGGTTACCCATTGTGCTAACACGGCAAGAACAAAAGGCACAGTTGGCTATCTTGCGAAAATGGTATGATTATTGCTCGCTATCCTGTCTGCCATAATTACACTTTGCATACACAGTTCCGCCGTCGGTCGCAAGATAAGAATATTCATAGACAACTGAAAAGACTCCCAGTTATTCTAAAGATAAGGCAGAAACTGGGTGATTCTTTTTCCCTTTCTTCTTTTGTCCACACCAACGTTCAAGCCTTAGATATTTGCATATTTATCTTTTATAAAGACTATTTTAGTCCAGTGACTTAATGGATGTATTTCGACGAGTGTATTAATACATGGGTGACTTATTTATCATGTCTTTTTGCCATCATCTCCCCTTCGTATTTACATAGTGGACCATTTACCAGCATCGTGTGATCGCTCGTTTACATACGTAACTTATACTCTGTGTGATGGCGATGCTGTGAATTCCTCTCTCTTTCAAAAGTACTTCATCCATTTTACACACGCATACACAAAATGTTTCTCGTTGTATTTCCGATCGCTTAACCATTCCTCTAAGCAGCCTTCGTCTTAAACATCCTTTGACTCTCATCTCTTCTTTCACACCATTGATCTTGATGCCATTCTGCTCTTGCCACACTCGTCTGTGGACACACTCCCTCTATTATAACTGTCCAGTATCATAAATGTTCAGTACGTAGTTGTCTCTTACAACCTTCTCTGCTGGTTTTCTGAAAATGCCGTATCTGCATATCCTCTTCCCTTTCCTAATCCCCGCAGCGTGATCTGAACCAACACAAGGGGTTCACTCAAACCTTTTCACCCGATCGTGTGCTGTCCTGCCAAACACCTTTGCCATCTGTTCGAGGGAGACTTAATCCTTTATAATTCTTTGAGTCACTCTTACTCCCTTATCCTTTATAGTGTTTATTAACTCGTCTATATTAAAGAGTCACGGGTACAGTTGAAGGAATTATATCGTTTTTGTCCTTTTTTTAAGTATTTATCATCAGGTTTTTCATAAGTTTTAAAAGTGGCGTGGATTAGATCTTTGAGCTTATGCATTTGACTTAAGGTAAAGGATTCTGGTGAACTCAGGAGAATTGTATGCTCTGTCAACATACTTAGGATTGAAACCCTTTTTCCTATGGTGGAATCGTAACACGTAACACGTTTACTATTTATTTTCGATGTATTTTTTTTCATTTCTATATTGTGCTTAAGTTCTATTACTTGATGTGAACGTATTCGCCAAGATCTTTTATTCTAATTTCATCTTGCTGGCAGAATTCCACAGTGATTTTCCCTGAAGTATATAGTGTAAAACTCAACATTTCAATAGTATTCCTATTTCTAATTATCATATAAACTTGATATGATGCTAATTAGTGAGGACTTGATATCTGAAAATTGCTTGGAATCGATCTTTGATATAAAAGCATTTTGAAATTAAGTAACACCCTATGTGGACTTAGTATTGAAGTACTGTTAAAAGTGTTATTTTAACATAACCTTATCTTAGATTACCCATTTCTGGGACGAACATATGAGGTCATCCATGGAATCCCATATGCCATAATTAAACCCCGGGGGATTCTCATTGGGTCGTGGACGCTGGGTAATTCATGACCTGTCATTAACGTGGATGATGAAGAAGTTGATAAATAATTATTTTGTTTTCCTATTTTTCCCCCCTTGTGACCCGCCCAGCTCTCTGGTTGGAGACTGGTAATTTGTAATTGGTTGTTTAGTAATGGGAAATAGCGACCCGGGAAAGGGGGGGGGGAAATAAATGGTTGTCCTGTACGAAAAGTTTATTTCATCCAATTTATTTATTAATTTGGTGATATATTTCGCATTATTATTTATTTGATCTTATTTTTTTTTTGGGGGGGGGGGGCGGCCTTTCATTTGCGATTGTGATTGAGTTATCATCATATATTTTTGTTTTATAATAGTTTTTTTTTTTCGTATTTTTACAGTTTTTTTACCGCTTCATTTTGCTGTTTCGCTATATTTTCATTGGTTTATTTACTTGTTTATTTGTTCATTGGTAATCTTAGGTCAAGTGGTTGGTGGATAGTGAAGATAGACATTATTACACTCGCTTTCTTACCCGTTGAAGGCCTGGTCGTGTCGTACGACAGCTCGAGGTGTTGATCTAAGGTCAATACGTCAGCCAGGGGGGGGGTACGGTCCTGACCTGGGGGGGGTGGGGGAGGGGGTGTTGTGTGTAAGGGGGGGGAGAGCACAGGATTCTCTCTCTCTCTCTCTCTCTCTCTCTCTCTCTCTCTCTCTCTCTCTCTCTCTATCTATCTATCTATCTATCTCTCTCTCTCTCTCTCTCTCTCTCTCTCTCTCTCTCTCTCTCTCGGGTCATGAACTCGATTTTACTCGATGAATTAATTGTGATCTGTTCTCATTAATGTAGTAAGGTAAATTAATTATTGTTTTATCATAAGTTCTGTGAGAGGTTGTACCAGAGGATGATATAACTAACTGGTTATTTATTTACGAAATGAATACGATTAAGTACCTGATCTTTGGATCTTTCTAAATAAATCCCAATATGCAAATTCATGTCTGTGGAGCCATTCGAACCATTCCATGTAGTTGATGTATTCATCCCCGGAAGATCTTAATGTCGGGTGTCTATAGGCTACAAGATCGACAGTTGAGTCTGGGTTAAGGAACTGGTGTGAGACGTCGAATGTGATACAGGAATAGGATTGTTTGCATTTGCCTACCCACCTACCTGCCTGGTTTGTTGACAGCTTCTAAGGGTGAGCCAGCGTGCAGACAACGCCCTTGAGTACGACGGTACGATCCTTGAGCACGACGGTACGATCCTTGAGCGAGACGGTACGATCCTTGAGCATGGCGGTACGATCCTTGAGCGAGATGGTACGATCCTTGAGCACGACGGTACGACCCTTGAGCATGGCGGTACGACCCTTGAGCACGACGGTACGACCCTTGAGCACGACGGTACTACCCTTGAGCACGACGGTACGACCCTTGAGCACGACGGTACGACCCTTGAGCACGACGGTACGACCCTTGAGCACGACGGTACGATCCTTGAGCACGACGGTACGATCCTTGAGCACGACGGTACGATCCTTGAGCGAGATGGTACGATCCTTGAGCACGACGGTACGATCCTTGAGCACGACGGTACGACCCTTGAGCACGACGGTACGACCCTTGAGCACGACGGTACTACCCTTGAGCACGACGGTACGACCCTTGAGCACGACGGTACGATCCTTGAGCACGACGGTACGATCCTTGAGCACGACGGTACGATCCTTGAGCGAGATGGTACGATCCTTGAGCACGACGGTACGATCCTTGAGCACGACGGTACGACCCTTGAGCACGACGGTACGACCCTTGAGCACGACGGTACGACCCTTGAGCACGACGGTACGATCCTTGAGCACGACGGTACGATCCTTGAGCACGACGGTACGATCCTTGAGCACGACGGTACGACCCTTGAGGACGACGGTACGACCCTCTAATCATAGAAGCGTAATCTCTGATGATACTCATCTTCGTCTGTCTGTGGTTATAGATGATGTTATCAACAACATTGCTTGGTTGTTGTGGATGCGAGGCGAGAGCCATGGTAACGCAGTGAAAGGAAGACGTCTTGTATCCAGAATGTCTTACTTCCTGGTCCATGAGTTCGTTTTGTCCTCATGGTCCTCGTGCAGCGCCCAGGGAGCTGGCCACGTCCACCGGTCGGTATCACAGATCATAAAGTGTTGTTGTTGTTGTGTGTGTGTGTGTGTGTGTGTGTGTGTGTGTGTGTGTGTGTGTGTGTGAGCACTTTCCTCCATCATTTTCCCTGGTGGTGGGTGTGATGGCGGCCCTAGGAGCGCCTTCTGCTAGGTTCTCCCCTGCCGTCCAACATATTAATCACGTCCACCTCATCCTTGGCCTTCCTCATTATTCATCACACGAGTCCCGACAGATCCAGCGGCTACATTTTTCACCACAGTAAAGGCTCCTCTTTACCTCCTCTAAAGGCTCCTCTTTACCTCACCCTCCTCCTCCTCCCTCACCCTCCTCCTCCCTCACCCTCCTCCTCCTCCCTCACCCTCCTCCTCCTCCTCACCCTCCTCCTCCTCCCTCACCCTCCAACACACACACACACACACACACACCCCTCCTTTCCCCCCCCCCCTTCCCCCCAACCTGTGCCTGACGTTTGCCGATAGCAGACGGGGGGGGGGGGGGGGAGGTGGTTGAGGGGAGGGAAGGGGGGGTGGGGGTGTGTGATGGGGAGGGTATGGTTCCTCGGTCTAAATGAGCCTCTAAGTCAAAAAAAAATTTTTTCCCTCTAAATATTTTCCACTAGTCCTATTTTGCGGGCACGACACAATAGGTAGTTTTAATTACCACAATTTGGTTCGTTAATGGTATTATTATTATTATTATTTACTGTGTGTACTTGTTCTTCAGCCACTTAATGTGTGGAATTTCGTATTTGAATCATTTCCAAAATATTTCGGTATTTTACTTTCGTTTGAATAGATCGTATGTTTTAGATTCATAAAGTTATCTATTTTGCATCGTCTTAAACTTTGAAATAGAGCATCCTGCACTACGTAAATATTAGGGTTTGATAGACAGGGACGAGGGAACGACCCATCATCCAGATGGGACGACCCCTTTTTGGATATGACGGTGTGACCTTTGACCTCCCTCCTTTGAGTCCTGAGGGGGTCGGGTCATCCTTCTGACCATATGTGTCATATTCGAAGGTCCTACTGTCGTCGTGCTCAAGGGATTGAAGTAGATACGTGGGCCTTGTGGTATAAGGGACCACACACACACACACACACACACACACACACACACACACACACACACACACACACACACACACACACACACACAGGTCAGTAAGAATAGTTGATCGTAGATTTATGCATTATGTATGACGGCCTGACATTTACGAAGTATATTTTAATGTCATTGACAAAAATGGAGAAGGTTACCCCCCTTCCTTTCCCCTCTCGTACACACACCCTTCCCTCAGTCCCCTCATCCCCCTTCGTGACTATGCCTGGCGTACGACGATTTCTCTCGTGGAGCGATCAAGTGGAAGGAACGAGCCCTCTTTCAAGTGGTAAGCGAATCACCTTTTTTTCAAGTGGTAAAACGCACTTGGTTTTATAAGGTGTCAAGTAGGAAGTTACTTAACTCGAGGCGAAGTAGCGTGATCAATCACACTGGATTATCAACTTCATTTGCATAATTGCCAAGGAGGGGGAAAAGGGGTACGTGACCATAAATCAAATGTTGAAAACATTTTTCACACAATCCAGGGAAAGCCAAGAACCATGAAGAATGTTAAAGAGTTACTAAGGATGAGTTAAAGATGCCTCCTTAATGACGTACATCTGTATCATTAAGGGAGAAATTATAGCAGGATGTGATCCTCCACGTGTGGACCGTGACTAGAATGATATTATAGCAGGATTTGATCTTCCACATGTGGACCTGACTAGAATAATATTATAGCAGGATGTGATCTTCTACGTGTGGACCTGACTAGAATGATATTATAGCAGGATGTGATCTTCCACATGTGGACCTGACTAGAATGATATTATAGCAGGATGTGATCTTCCACATGTGGACCTGACTAGAATGATATTATAGCAGGATGTGATCTTCTACATGTGGACGTGACTAGAATGATATTATAGCAGGATGTGATCTTCTACGTGTGGACGTGACTAGAATGATATTATAGCAGGATGTGATCTTCCACATGTGGACCTGACTAGAATGATATTATAGCAGGATGTGATCCTCCACATGTGGACCTGACTAGAATGATATTATAGCAGGATGTGATCTTCCACATGTGGACCTGACTAGAATGATATTATAGCAGGATGTGATCCTCCACATGTAGACCTGACTAGAATGATATTATAGCAGGATGTGATCTTCCACATGTGGACCTGACTACAATGATATTATAGCAGGATGTGATCTTCCACGTGTGGACCTGACTAGAATAATATTAGAATTATAGAAGGAAATGTTCTTCCTTCTCTAGACCTGAGTAGAATGATACGAGAAATCTTTTAGAATGTCATTTTGAAATTTGGGTCAGATTGTAGTAATGTTAGATAGTCCTGTCACCCAGTGGGCTTGAGTTACCCCAGTGGGCGTGAGTTACCCCAGTGGGCGTGAGTTACCCCAGTGGGCGTGAGTTACCCCAGTGGGCGTGAGTTACCTCAGTGGGCGTGAGTTACCCTAGTGGGCGTGAGTTACCCTAGTGGGCGTGAGTTACCCCAGTGGGCGTGAGTTACCCCAGTGGGCGTGAGTTACCCTAGTGGGCGTGAGTTACCCCAGTGGGCGTGAGTTACCCTAGTGGGCGTGAATTACCCCAGTGGGCGTGAGTTACCCTAGTGGGCGTGAGTTACCCCAGTGGGCGTGAGTTACCCCAGTGGGCGTGAGTTACCCCAGTGGGCGTGAGTTACACTAGTGGGCGTGAGTTACCCCAGTGGGCGTGAGTTACCCTAGTGGGCGTGAATTACCCCAGTGGGCGTGAGTTTCCCCAGTGGGCGTGAGTTTCCCCAGTGGGCGTGAGTTACTCCAGTTACCCCAGTGGCCGTGTGTAGATAATTCTGGAAATTATGTAATTATTATTATGAGTCGTAATTAGATTTTCGACTTTATAACAGTAAACTGTGTAGTGCATGTGGTTGAAGATTGCGTTACTGCTTGTAAAGAGAGTAAAGATAAATGCCACTATGTGTGTGTCTCCAAACCTAATGCTTTTTTCGTTAAATAGTAGTTCAAATACTGAATTTTAGTCTTAGTATGGTAGTAGAATAGTTACACGACGTAGGACGAAATAGTATATATATATATATATACTTCCCACGTATTCCCTGCGTGTCGTAGAAGGCGACTAAAAGGGGAGGGAGCGGGGGGCTGGAAATCCTCCCCTCTCGTTTTTTTTTAATTTTCCAAAAGAAGGAACAGAGAAGGGGGCCAGGTGAGGATATTCCCTCAAAGGCCCAGTCCTCTGTTCTTAACGCTACCTCGCTATCGCGGGAAATGGCGAATAGTATGAAAAAAAAAAAAATATATATATATATATATATATATATATATATATATATATATATATATATATATATATATATATATATGAGCGTGGGTGGAAAGCGAGGTCATTGTGTGTGAGGGTTAATAATAATGATGATGGGGGAGAGCCTGTTGTAACATTACGTAGTTACCACGGTAATGTGTGTGTGTGTGTGTGTGTGCCTCTGGCGCCTGTCGCCTAATTATTCCCTCAACAGATTTTGCAGTGGAGTGCGTGGAAGCGACGACCCCCCCCCCCCCCTCAAACCACCCCCCCCCCCCCTTTCAACCCCACCCACCCACCCCCTCCTGTTCTTGTTGGGGGGGTTTTGATTGCCAGCGGCGTCCACACTCTTTTTTTTCTTAACCGGAATTCCAGTCGGAATTTAGTAGAGATATGAGCGATGCGCACGTGCACGCACACACACACACACACACACACACACACATATCTATTGATTTGTTCTCTGTCAATGTCTATGCGTCTATTTCTCTCTATCTCAGATTATCTATCTGTCTATATCTATCTGTCTGTCTGTATATCTGTCTCTCTATCTATCTGTCTATCTATCTATCTATCTATCTATCTATCTATCTATCTATCTCTCTGTCTCTCGGACACGGGAAGACGGACGATTAAGAAAAAAAAAAAATATATATATATATATATATATATATATATATATATATATATATATATATATATATATATATATATATATATATATTCTTTGAACTCAACTGTGACCAGATCCGATAGAAAATTATTTAATTCTTGATAGTGCAAATGGAATTGAGTTTGTATTTAGATATACCATTTAATAACTTGTCAGAAACAAAGGACTTTCAATTGCATGAAAAAAGTATCAGAAGTTTTGATAATTACTGGAATGTTAAAGACTCTTGAGTGTTGAGATTAGCCTTTTTAAGTCAATTGTGAATTGGTTTGAAAATTTATCGAGCTGAAATGTAGAATAGGAGTTTAAGAATATTCATAAGTGAAATATATTTCCGGATGACGTAAATAGAAATACAGCTATAACGTCCCATATAGATTTTGTATGTTTACAGATGAGTAAAGAAGACGATATAATTCATAGGAAAAACGGGGGGTGGGGAGCGACGCTATTTCCTGTGTTGTGGGGTAGCGACTAGAATGGATGAAAGCAAGCAAATTTGAATATGAACCTGTGTATACATGTATATTTTGATAAGTATATGTATGTATATGTGCGTGTTTGGGCGTTTATATATATATATATATATATATATATATATATATATATGCATGTATGATTACCTTATTCACGCTAGTGCAAAAATTCCCGCACTTCATTTTCTCATAAAATACACCGAAGACTTAAACCAAACTTAAGTTCCAAGGACGTGGTCAATCAGTCAGTCATTTCCAGCTGACTGACTGACTCTCCCGTACCTTAGATCAACTTAATCACGTGAATATGTATTCCCGTCGAGATGAATGACGTGTGTGGCGTGTTTAATAACAAACTACACTGCAGCTTCACTGATTTCCTTGATTAAACCACACCAGGATGGCTCCGGTTTTCATAATGTATCGTCCTGCCAGATGGCCAAAAGGGGAGCATTGCTTTCTCAGCCTCTTCGTTCAAGGAAGAGAAGGAGAAAATAGCATAGGGCGATAGACGTGATGATGCAGATACTGTCTCTATAAACGGGATGTGGGTTGGTTAGGTTCGTCTGGCCCAAGACTAGCAAGGTCCCCATGTATTAAAGATGACTGTCCCATGTTTTTGACCTATACAGACAGCCCTAGAGAGTGTTCAGCTCACTTGGAAGGAAGTATAAATATATATATATATATATATATATATATATATATATATATATATATATATATATATATATATATATATATATATATTCCTATGAGTCCACGGGGAAAATGAAACACGTTAAGTTCCCAAGTGCACTTTCGTGTAATAATCACATCATCAAGGGAGACACTAGAGAGAAATGGAACAGTCAGTTGATATACATCGAAGAGACGAAGCTAGGACGCCATTTGGTCTTGGACAATCGCATGTTTACCTTGCGAATAAAGTTGAACATGTTCATGTTAAGGGCCCTGTGTTGTGGATTGATCATAATCACCTGTTGTGAGATTGAATTGCTGTTCGTGGTTACGAGTTCGACACGCGTAGGAACGTAAACAAAGGTCAGGGTATGTGGGTCATGATGATGGGATTCGAAGCTGTAAAGTGATTCATTAAATTAACTGTGAGATAGAGAGTGTGTTGTCCCTTGTTGAAGAATTTTCCATCTTAAAAGTAAATTTTCCAGTTCCATGTTATAGCCTCTGGGTGTTCATCTTTCGAAGAACTGTTCACTCTGCGTGTTATCAAGGCGGTTTCAAAGACATACGAGGTGATTAGATCACCCCTCACTCTTCTCGCTTCCATCATGGGTGGATTTAAGGCCTCTAACTTTTCCCCTTTCCCATTCGCCTGTCTTAATTCAGATACCTGCCTTGTTGCCCTCCCCCGGACCTTCTCTAGTAGTTCTTCGTGCCACTTTTAAAGTCTTGACCCATTGTAAGATGTGACCAGCTTGCTGAATGTTTGCTGATCTCTACACGTCAGAGCTATTCTGATATTTTGCCACCTGACAGATGGTCGTCTTTTACTATTCTCGTACTGTGGGAGTCTGGTTATAACATATTATAACCCTGTCATCTCCTAAGCTTCGTCGTAATTGCGCTTAATTGTTTGTACTGTACGAGTCTTACAGTCATGGGGCCTCAGTGTCTTGAACCATCTTAAGTATCATGCAGGTTTTTTTTCTTTAAACGTCTTTATGCTCTGCACATTTCTTAAACGTCTTTATGCTCTGCGCATTTTTAGACGTCTTTATGTTCTGCGCATTTTTTAGACGTCTTTATGTTCTGCGCATTTTGTAAACGTGTTTATGCTCTGCGCATTTTTAAACGTCTTTATGCTCTGGGCATATTTTAAACGTCTTTATGCTCTGGGCATATTTTAAACGTCTTTATGCTCTGCGCATTTTTTCAGTCTTTATGCTCTGCGCATTTCTTAAACGTCTTTATGTTCTGCGCATTTTTTTTTCTTTCGCCGTTTAGTTTACTCCATTCATCCGCCTCTCTTGTAAAAGTACTTTATATCGTTTTTAACAAAGGTCTTCTTGAATGTAATGTTATGGTCTTTGGCTGTTTTACCCCGTCCATATTTCGAAGACCAGATCAAGTTGATTGGTAAGCTTAGATTTAAGGTTGTGATCAGGTCACTCACTACTCACTCTCCTCTCTTACACGGTAGGGAAATTCATGGCTTCTTTCCTTTCTACGTAACTCAGCTTATTTGATTCTCGTTCCATCTTTGTTACCGTGTGTGTGTGTGTGTGTGTGTGTGTGTGTGTGTGTGGGTGTGTGTGTGTGTGTGTGTTCTCGTATACTTAATGTACCTCTGCATCTTATGGGTTTATGTATTTTATGAAGCCACCGCATCCAGGAGCCAGAGAAACTCCCCCCCCCCCCCCTTTTTGAAATACCCTCATGCACAGAGGTTTGCAGCTGAGGAAGCAGAATATATTTTGAATATCTCAGTGGGTTTCAACTCTGCTTCCCAATCCTGCTCTCAGAATCCTACAGGATCGCAATTTACTCCCCTGGCGGGGAGCTGTCTCATTCAAATTCAGCTCCGCCGTGGCTACAGAGGGTTGTAAATATTTTCCCCCCTCACTTTCCTCCATTAATCTGAGCTGGTTGGCCTTCCCCTTCTCCTGCCGGGGGAAGGTGGGAGGGATGGGGCGGGACCCCAAGCTTGTAATTAGGCCAGACGCTACCAGACGGAGGAGGATGTGGCGCTCTTGAATGCTGGGCTAAAAAGAGATGGATTGGCGGAGAGGCGAAAGGTGAAGTCTGCCCAGAGAAAGGGAGAGGGAGAGGGAGTGGGTCTCGGGATGAAGGGTATAAGATGTATGGCGATGGAGGAAAGGGATGGGGTTATACGGTTCTTGGTTCGTCCATGATGGGGTTTCTCGGTGGAGAGAACCAGCGTTCGAACGAGAGGTGCATTGAGGTTGAGTTGTGAGGTTTGGGGTCGGGTTTTACTGTGACGTAAGGGAGAGGTGTGTGTAGTCATTGAGGGTGTTGTTAAAAGTGATTGGGTGTCGTTTAGTGTCTTAGGCTGTCATGATGTGTACAGTGAAAGGACCTGATACTCACCCTAACAGGCAGTGAAACCAGAGTCTCAGATTAATATGTCTACTATCAAAAACTATTTTACCCTTTTCGTATAAAAGTTTTTGGAAGGGTTAAACTCGATGTTCATGAAGCCATACATCTTTGTCTTCCATTCTAGTCCTAAAGGTACATTTATATCTTCCAGTGATACTCTTGTTTGCTTCTTCTTCGTTGAGCATACACCAAGTGTCACAACTCCGTCGCAGAAGATTTGCTTCGTCGCTTTCCTACCTTCACTTTTCCTCCATAACTTTCCCTCCTTTGTTCTGAATTTTCTTTCTGACTTCAAAGGCTTGTTCTAGGCCGTATGAGGAACTTGGGCGTCATCATGTCTCCCCATATCCTTCTTTCTTCCACAGTGAGGAGGAGGAGTTCTCGGGCGCATCTCCTTTGTGGGTCAGTCCGCTAAAGTTTGGAACCATTTTTTTTTTGTTCCATTCCAGCGGACCGTTTCTAGTAGTTCTGTGGTAGCGTCTCGGATGAGGAGGTCAGACTGTTGCAACATATTCCAATTTTAGGTCGATGGTATCTTGTTTGCATCGCCTTAAAGCCTCGTGTCGCAATTCACATCCTTTTAGATAGTTTTGAAGTTGACCATACTGTAGTTTGCCTCCCTCGAGAACCATGTGGGAGGAAACGTTGAACCGAGAACATGAGTTTCTTGAGACATGGTAGGCGTAATGTCGACTCCCAGGGTCGTTACAGAATGTGAGTTGTGATGACTTTACGCCTGTGTGTGTGTGTGTGTGTGTGTGTGTGTGTGTGTGTGTGTGTCGCAAAAAAAAAAAAGATGGATAGTTTGAACACCTTCCCATCATCATCCATTCACGTTTTTCAGGGTCAGACTTTATGAATCACTTCACTCGCCTTGTTAGCTGGAGGTGAAAGGGGAGGAAGGAGAGAGAGAGAGAGAGAGAGAGAGAGAGAGAGAGAGAGAGAGAGAGAGAGAGAGAGAGAGAGAGAGAGAGAGATCTTAAAAACAACATGAACATCGGTTTAACAAGATGTTTGACGACGTGGCACAAATGGTGAGATGCCATTAGGTCCACACTCCTTGGAAGTTCTTAAGGAATATAATTTGAACTGCCATTTTATCACAGGACTCGTGTGTTGAAATATGAAGCCTTGATCCATCTACGTGCAGGGTGGGTAAGGATCTTGCCAGTCAGTAAGAAGTCCACAATATAAATTTTGAAAACATGTTATCCTGGGAACACTTTCTGAAAGGGCTCTAGAATTAACCCCCCCCTTTTTTTTTTCCTTGGGTTTCTGCGGGTTCAAGACTTGAGCTACACTCAGTAGCTGGGCAGGGTGGAAGCCTTAGAAACGAGAGGTCGTTTGTCGACCTCTCGGTAACAGTCGGTGATACAACAACGCTACAGGGAACTCCTTTTTCTCACTCGTGGTGTCACCTCGAGCGAGCGGCGTCCGGTAACACCAGTTTCAGGGATTAAAACTAGTTTCGAGAGTTCGTTCAGTATCCCAGAAATCAGAAGAGCATTTGGAGAAACGGTAGAGTGTAACTGATTGCATGACTGTGAGTGTGTTACCGGACTCCACCTGCAAGTGGCAAGTCGCCTTGGGCAAGGCTCCATCATCGTCATTACCTATCTTCTTATCTTTAAGGGACTGGGACCGCTGTTAACGCGCCGGGATCTTTCTTTTGAACAGTTTTGCCTCGGTTGTCCAAAAGCTTGTTTCATCCATTCCCTGCGTTACCGCTTTTGTATCATGGGTGGTTCTGATTTATACATCCATATATTTACGTCGAGTTTAAACCAGTTTTGACGTATTTACGTCTGATACCTTAAGTTGCGACGTATCGTTGCTGACCCCACACATTATGAATGATTATGTATTTGTAAGGTTGCGACCACGAATTAATAACCACAGAACCACAGAACAGACTACATCAACTCTACAGAACCACAGAACAGACTACGTCAACTCTACAGAACCACAGAACAGACTACGTCAACTCTACAGAACCACAGAACAGACTACGTCAACTCTACAGAACCACAGAACAGACTACATCAACTCTACAGAACCACAGAACAGACTACGTCAACTCTACAGAACCACAGAACAGACTACATCAACTCTACAGAACCACAGAACAGACTACATCAGGTGTACAGAACCACGACAGTAACATATCAACTGTACACAGCCATAGGGAAAACCACAGCAACTGTACTTGACCACAGAAATAGGGCGCTACAACCCTGATATGTTGCGAATATAAACATACAGAAGAACATATGATACAAGACATCATCTGTTGAGGAAGTTTGAATATATTGACTTAAAATAAAATGATTTCCCCTCCACAGCTTACTGCCCTTTCATGGGGTTACAGGGGAAAAAAAAAAGTAGGCGACCTCCTAATATGCAAATGGACCAGGCCCGCTCAGAATCTTGGATAAAATTTGATGCATTCTAGCAGCTGTGGCGCGGGCTCATGATTCCTCGTTTTCTTTCGCTCAGTTATTTACAGGAATCCCATTTTTTGATGCGTATATATATATTGTTCAGGGGAATACTTTGTCGAAGCGGGCTAAGGGCAATTTGTCTAATTGTTTTGGGTTTGTTATCATTGTGTGTGTGTGTGTGTGTGTGATTGTTACCGTAAAAGTGAGAGAGTCGACATGAAATATCATGGTGTATATATGTATATATATATGTATATATATATATATATATATATATATATATATATATATATATATATATATATATATATATAACACACACACACTTTAGTATTGCCCCATGTCTTTATTCTTATGCGTATACACACGCACACACACACACACACACCTTAGTCAATGGCAGGTACCCATTCTATAGACCAGCTCCTTGGGGAGGATGAACAGCCGGGTGGACTGTGGACCGGCTGCCGTGACGAGGATTCGAACCTATACGGGATTGATCCCAGGCTGCCCCGTGCATGCGCGATGGTCAGTAACGTTAACCACTACACAACGGAAGTGTGTGTGTGTGTGTGTGTGTGTGTGTGTGTGTGTGTGTGTAGGCTCTGTTTATTTGATTATTTTAGTGTATTTGTCCGCCTATGTCTTCGTGGATATATCTGATGTGCTTTTGTTTTATTATTATGATGTGTTTGTCCTTGTAAAAGGGGGGTTAGGGGGAGGTAAACACTTACGGGGTCTCGCCTCCTACCCTTATAGTCTTTGTCAAAGTTTTTCCTTTTATTTTTCCAGTAATACTGGCATTCACCTTCCCTCAGTGAGTTTGTTTTAAGAGTCCATAATTTTCTTGTTGTAAAAACGTACTTCCTCGTATTCCTTCAGTCATTCTTTTCCAAAAGCTAAACTTCCAAACTGTGGCCCCTTGTTCTAGAATCTTATAATTCTTGGAGAACTGTTCTGTGTTCAGACGTTGAGTGGCCCCTTGAGAATTTATATGTTCTTAACGTGTTTCTCTTCCCGTTTTCTTTTTCGCGTAGGGGTAGATTAAGAGCTGCTATATATCTCCAGTTCGGACTGGGTCACGAAGATGACTGCGACATATTCCATCGTAGATTGAATGAATCTCGTTTATATCTTTCCAAATCTTCTCACAGTCTTTGTCCTTGATGGTATTTTTAACATTGAGCAAATTATAGCTAGCTCTGTCGTGGCTCTGGTGATATATGAGAGGATAAAGTCGACTCCTGCCAGTGTTCGTCTCATATTACAACTCTGACATTGTTTCATCACATGTAATACTTGCCATCTGATCTGTCTACATCTTCTCTCCATCTTCCTTACTCATATATATGTTTATATATATATATATATATATATATATATATATATATATATATATATATATATATATATATATATATATATATATATATATATATATATATATATATATATATATATATGGTCTTGGACAATCGCATGTTTACCAAATGGCGTCCTAGCTTCGTCTCTTGGATGTATATCAACTGACTGTTATATTTCTCTCTTGTGTCTCCCCTGCTGATGTGATTATCACACAAAAGTGCACTTGGGAACTTATCGTGTTTCATTTTCCCCGTGGACTCACAGGAATATATATATATATATATATATATATATATATATATATATATATATATATATATATATATATATATATATATATATATATAATGGGATGACCTTTCTTGGGGTATCAGCTGCCCGTGTCGTCTCAGCTAACATGAGAAAAATTACGTAAATATATTATGAGTATTGACCTTGAGGCTAAGCCCTAGGAACCTCCATTATTCACTCTAGCTTAGCTTTTAAAGCTTCCCCAGACATGTCGCCTCTGTTCCCACCCAGTCATGCAGTAGTTACTCATTCTATTTTGAGCGTCACCTATTTTGACACTCTCCCCTCCCCTTGTCCAGATGGGACGTCTAGAATCGTCGTCTGTTCTCTGTAATGGGACAGCATCAAAGGCTTTCAGGTAGTCCAAGAATATGCAGCATCAAAGGCTTTCAGGTAGTCCAAAAATATGCAGATTTTTTTTTTTTTCTCTTATGAGTGTTATCTACTCCTCCACATAAATCTAATGGATTCGCTAGGAATAATCTTTCCTTTTTGAGCCCATGTTGTCTTGCGTTTAAGAGGTTTGTGGCCAGTCAAGAACTCCTCTGCTTCCTCATACTCTTTTTCCTGTC
This sequence comes from Panulirus ornatus, assembly GCF_036320965.1. NCBI lineage: Eukaryota > Metazoa > Arthropoda > Malacostraca > Decapoda > Palinuridae > Panulirus > Panulirus ornatus. The sequence continues at coordinate 7,182,277 of NC_092279.1, forward strand.
GTGAAGGATGTATATAATGACAATAATGGTGATAATAGTTATGATGATGATAATGATGATAATACTAATATCATTATGATCATTATTATTACTAGTCATTGATATCTTTATGATTATTATTATTATTGGTAGAAGTGGTTGTAGTAGTAGCATTAGTAGTAGTAGTAGTAGTAATAGTAGTAGTAGCATTAGTAGTAGTAGTAATAGTAGTAGTAGCATTAGTAGTAGTAGACAAAGGCTAAGTGCACGTATAGAAAATGCCTACATCAGGTAAGGTGAAGAAGGGGTGTGTGAAAGGGATTGTGTTAAAACAGTCTGTACTCATACAGTAAGATTAGGATTTATATATATAATCTTTTAGTTATCAATGTTACTTAGAATGTTTGGGATGAGATTGTTCTTATATAGGGTTGTAGCGAAACCCTGTGTTTTTTTTTTTTTATGTTATGGTGTGGAACTGCAGCTTTGGAAAGAGGGATCTCAGATAGCAAGAGTTGACGGTGAGGAGTCGTGTGGCAACTTCTCGAATGAGTGTGTGTGTGTGTGTGTGTGTGTGTGTGTGTGATCGGGGGAGTGGGGAGGTCGTATATTCATTGACTTTTATACAGGTATGAATTCAGCGTGTGGTATACATAGATGTTTGCATAAATTTGTGATTGCAATTTTTTTAATTGTTATTTGTGTGTTACTGGGCGAGAGAATTTTACCCTCGTGTTGCCCTCGTCTCTTGGGTGTATGTGTGTGTGTGTGTGTGTGTGTGTGTGTGTGTGTGTGTGTGTGTGTGTGTGTGTCTGGTTTGAAGGCATGGGCATTTACGTACATATGAATTCAGTCATGATTAGAAATTGGACTTTGTTTGGCACCTTCCCTCCTGAATGTTCAGAAGTTCCTCCTCCCCACTGCAGCAGTGGGCGATGGAGGCAATATGCTATGCATACGAAGCACCGACAGAGCCGAGGGAAGGGTGCCCTGCAGTACAGTAATCAGAGTTAGCCCTAAGGCCACTTGCCTGTACTCAGAGGTGGGGGACTTGATCTTTTTTTTTGAAGACGCGTAGCATTACAGAAGAGCGTCCAAGTCTCTGTAACTGGCCTCGAGTTTTGAGGAGACACCGTTACGTCTCCATGTCGATGTTGCCCTCCAACCCTCGTACACAGAAGACGCTCAGTTCTTGTCGAATCGATTCTGTCTCAAGTATGCGATGTTTATGAAAGGTACAACAAACGGGAAGAAAATTCTGTAAGGGTATATGGTCGAGGTAACGTTACGTATGTGTGTGTGTGTGTGTGTGTGTGTGTGTGTGTCTCACTGGCATTACACTCTCGTCAGAGAACTTCTGCCTCCAAAGGAGTTTACATTTCCCTGCTGCTTAAAGGAACACATCCTTGGGCTGCAGGAGCCTTTCGAAAGGTCTTGGGTAACCCCAGGACTCTGTCACAGTAATTAGTCGTGGATTAGATATAGATAAAGATAATATCAGATAAGATTGGATCATAACCAATGATTAAGAACAGTAACAATGCTCGTTATGTTATCTGTGATAACAAACTGTCACAGTTACATAGTTCAGGTGATGGTTATGTATTCATCTTTTTTTTTTTATCTTCGTTTTTCTCATCACCGATAGAGAGGAAATGATGTGAGAGATTAACACAAGTGTCAAACTAACATTGCTTCTCGCTCCTCCTCCTTCGCCGGACATCGTCTTGAAGGCTCATCTTGACATGAACTAATGAAGCCCTGGATTATCCGAACCAAATCTTTCTCTCCGTCAGGTATATATATATATTTTTTTTTTCGCTCCTTTTCATCACGGGATGATAGACGGCTGGACGATGTAGGGGGTGTTGGGGGTGGGAGAAGGAGGAGGAAGGAGGAGGGACTCACCCCTGACAGGTACATCATTTACGGGGCCCGTGGGAGTGGCTAGCCAGGACAAGTATGGAAGAGTTATGAAAGTCTGATAAGAGAAGGATTAATTGGTCTTGCCTCGTCTCCAAAGAGATGGGGCGGCGGCGGTGGCGCTCGTTGGCGAAGAAAGGACGGAGGGACCTGGAAGGACCAGGAGAGGCTATCGCATATGGAGTCTGGAGTTCCAGAGAGAGAGAGAGAGGAGCTAGGGCGAGTTGAGATTGAGTTTATGAGGGCGCTCCTTCATGATTGAAGGTTATCAATGAGGATCTTATGAGGACTGGGACGGAAGACTTCATCTCGGGGGAGGAGAAGATGGATGCGGAAGGGTTAAATCAGGGGGAGAGGAAGGATGGAGACAAAAGGTGATCGCAACAGTGGCTGTGTTGAAGAACTTGAGAGAGAGAGAGAGAGAGAGAGAGAGAGAGAGAGAGAGAGAGAGAGAGAGAGAGAGAGAGAGAGAGAGAGTTTTCAGACTTGATGAAGATGCGCGTGGCTGAGTGGCAGTGAGGGGGCCGAAAGTGGAGTCTTATGATTAAAGAGGCTTAATGAGTGTCTGGAGAAAAGACATCTGCTTTTCAAGGGGTCCGGCTATATATAGATATGGAAGGCGTGCGTAGGATAGAGTAAATTAGAACGATTTGGTATATAGGGGTCGACGTGCAGTCAGTGGACTGAACCAGTGAAGCATCCGGGGTAAACCATGGAAAGTTCCGTTGGGACCTGATTGGGGATTGGGAGCTGTGGTTTCGGTGCATTACACATGACAGCACGAGAATGGATGTGAGAGGATGTGGCCATTCTTCGCCTGTTTCCTGGCGCAGCAGCAAACATCCTTAATAGTGATCGAGGGTAGTCACCGGGCAACAGTGGTTTCATAGGAGAAGAGTAATATGTGAAGAGTTAACGGACGGTTGATAGCGGACGCCGACGTACGCCGACGGACGCCGACGGACGCCGACGTACGCCGACGGACGCCGAGGGGACTGCTAAAACTCGCATCTGACATTGTCAGGTTAGCTACGAAGGGAGTTGTATGGGATGGTTTAGACGAGATGGGGCGTACATGTTCTTCTCTCTCTCTCTCTCTCTCTCTCTCTCTCTCTCTCTCTCTCTCTCTCTCTCTCTCTCTCTGTGCGCTCTAGATATTACATTATCCTGATTTCATGAAACTGGTTGTGTTACAAAATGTAGTTAACTGTACTTTAACCGTTCTGACGTAGCAATGTCACCACGCTTGCGTCAGAGGTTTCGGGGTAAAATAAATCATTTCCTCTGTAACGGAATCACTTTGAAAAGAAAATGAATTTGTAGCGGAAGGGTTACGAATTCTGTAAATTATTTAAAAGGAGTTATGTGTAGTTCATGGTGCGGAGTGATACTGAAAGGAAAGAAGGGCATGAAAAATTTCAATTGAATAGTGCATTCGCTGGTATATAAATGGAAAGGGGGTGAAAGAAAAGAATGGTTGGTTATGAAAGGGTAACTGCACACACAGAGAGAGGTGTATAAAATAAAGAATATTGAATAGTCATGATTTTAAATTGACGATATATTCTTTTTCTTTGCTTAAACCTTCTGAACGCACAATTGTTACTCTTGTTTATCTTGGCGGACCTTAAACCTGACTGCTTAATGGTCGGGTCAAAGGCCAGGGCGTCATACTTAAGGGCTTAAGGATTGTACCGTTGTACCCAAGGGTTGTACCTTCGTTTTCTACGGTGCATTCGGTTGTGAAACTGCCATTATGTGGGAGGAAAGGAAATCCCAGAGACCCTCCTGGTTCTAAGGATTATGACCTTTGGTGAGTACCGGAGCAAAGAAAACGCGAACAGGAGTCGCGATGTTTGACGTTTGCTGATGATTGTGTTTCAGTCGGCGAATTATAGGAACATCAGACGTTTATGGACATTTGAAAAGAGATTGTTAATCAAAGGAGGTGATGGTAAAAACAGAATTTAAAAATGGATCTTTTAAACTAGATTTGCTGTGAGGGTAATGCAATGGGGATTAATGGACAGACTTAGAAATGGAGAAATCATACAAAAATTGAGTAAGGCAAATAAGATGCTCATAAAGCGAGACGGAATTTTGCAATCTTTTAGGACATGGAAAGGATAGATGTGGGTTGAATGAGGGAAAGTGTTTTATGAGTGATGGAGTTAAAGAAAATGAGTGGCGGTGAGTGAGGCTGAGGGATAGGACAGGTGTGAGTGTGTAGATGAGAGTGTAGCATTGTCATGGAGGCGAGCGTGGGTATTGGAGTATTGGATGTATATAGAGATTTGAAGTGAATGTCGCAGCCATTTGTTAACCTAACTTGCTTACAAATACGAGTGCGACCATTGGCCAGCGTTGAATTGTTGACCGTCACTTGCTGGCTGTAATGTATTTAACTGTGTATACCAGGCGACTGCCTGTGTTGGGTGCATGATGTTGCTACAACAGGCGAAAGGATGTTGAGTGTTTGCCTTCGATATGAGCATGACCCCGAGGATGTGGTGATGTGGGGGCTTTGTGACCCCTTAAGCAGGTGACACGACCCTTAGGTATGATCGTGTGGCTTTTAATTAGACCCCTAACGGTTGAGACGAAGGTCAAAGCTCATTATACCTAAGGATCGTATCGTCTCGTTCGATTCGTATAGTCACACTCAGGATTGGTTAGTACAGGTTAGGACAAACGACAGCTAGACGGAGATATCCAGGTAGAGGAGACAGATGAAGACAGACACTGCAGAGTCCTGGAAGGATGTGGACTTGAAAGAAAAGCGTTTTTCAGCGTTGCTGTATGATAGTAGAGTCTACATCCAGATGTCCTACGTTGCGTCAGGGTTTAAGATGATATGAACGTGCGTCGACAGACTTGCTGTTGATGGAGAGGGGCGACCAGGGTGCTCCTGGACTGAGGCTGAAAGACTGAGGCAAGAGACTGGAATTGGTGCTGGATTATTGGTGTCCGAAGAAAGCCAAGGAAATGAAGCTCAAATAGTGAGGAAGGGAGGATGAAAGAATGACTGGTGTGCATATATATTTTTTTTTGAGGCTTAGAGAAAAGTTGACTGTGATGAATTGATTTATTTTTATTTTTCAAAACTATGGATATAGGTTGCGATGGTTGTAATGGTGTTATGCAAAGGCTGTGTTTGTTGTTGGTGTTGTATAATTGATGTATTAGTGGTGGGGATGATGTATCGAAGCTGTATTGGTGATTTGATTGGGTTGATGATGTAGAGCAGATTGTATTGATAATGGTTGTAGTGTTGTATTCAGCTTGATGCGATTGTGATGGTTGTATCAAGGTTGTATTGGTGATGGTGTTGTATAGAAGGGTGAACTAATGGTTGTGATTGTTGTGGTGGTGGTGTTGTACTCTAACCCAGTACACTCACGATGTTATAATCACAACTGGTGGGCCTTCGTCTTCACAACCACCCTCGACACAGAAGCTATTCCCGAGTCATCCTTCGTCTGGCCATACCGTCTCCCCCACCCGTCTCACACCCCCGTCCCCCTTCCTCATCTCCAACACCCCACATACCCTCCCACACCCCACCTCAGAACTTCTCCCCCATATTCACCCCACTCGTTTCCTCAACTTACTCTCCCCGTCTCTCCACACCTCACCCCAACTCCAGATCTTCCTCCTCCTCCTCCTGTCTCCCTCACCCGTCTCCTACGTGACCCTGGCCGACTTCACATAATCTCCCAGGTGCTCACACTCTTACGGCTCAAAGTTGGTAACGGAGCGACGTTTTCCGTTTATATACACAAAAAAAAAAACCACAACAGAAAATGGCCGGATGATAAGAGAGTTTTTTTACCACCCCGGTGAAACACGGATTTAAGACACGAAGAAAATGCATCTCATCCCCCAGCGCTCGGGGGAGAGAGAGAGAGAGAGAGAGAGAGAGAGAGAGAGAGAGAGAGAGAGAGAGAGAGAGAGCGTCTGGATAGGTCGTACCACTGTGCTCAAGAGTCGTTTTGTCGTCTCCAAGAGTCGTACTGTCGTGATGAAGAGGTCGTTCCCTCGTGCTTGTGTTTGTTCGTCTGTACAGTGGTTCGCATTAACAGCCTGTAACCTACCAACTTTGAACGCTATTCCCCCATGTCATAAGGTTCTTAAATCAAGCGACTTTCATCCCTGTAATCGGCTCTGGCTTAGCATGATCTTCCCACGCGCTGACGGGGATTTCTTTTAGGGTCGTTATTCATATGTTAAAGCACTTCACAATCGTCTTACTCTTCTCTGATACCCCCAGGACGGTACGACCATTAGGTCGAATGATGGTAGGAGGTAATTATAACCTCAAGGATCATCCTGTCGTGCTCGGGGGATCGAACCGACGTTTCTTAAAAGTTTAGGATGATAATCAGAGCCGTGTCGCGATGGTCGAGAGCTTGAAGGCATAGCATTTTAGGTTCGGCCTTATTGTCCCTTGTAGTAAGAACTGCTCTTGTTCTACATTGACAGGTTTTTTTTATATCTAAAGACGAAGTTAATCGACAACTTCTGCTGTGTCGCAAGTTGGTTGGTTAGGACAGGACGTGTGTGTGTGTGTGTGTGTGTGTGTGTGTGTGTGTGTGTGTGTGTGTGTGTGTGAGATGTGTGTGTGTGTGTGTGTGTGTGTGTGTGTGTGTGTGATGTGGGTGTGTGTGTGTGTGTGTGTGTGTGTGTGTGTGTGTGTGTGTGTGTGTGTGTGATGTGTGTGTGAGAGTGTGTGTATGTGTGATGTGGGTGTGTGTGTGTGTGTGTGTGTGTGTGTGTGTGATGTGTGTGTGTGAGAGAGTGTGTGTATGTGTGATGTGGGTGTGTGTGTGTGTGCAAACACTGGAATGTCAGGGAGGGCAAGTGTACGTTCATATGAACCTACATGTATACAGACACACCTGCAGAGTACACTCATACACAGAGATGTGTATACACACACACACACACACACACACACACACACACACACACACACACACACACACACATACACACACGGAATCGCCGGGAAAGAGTCTGTATTCAAGGCACGCGCGTGCGGTTGGTAAAAGCTGCAGTTAGAGAAACATTCACTCAAACAAATTAAACTCAAAGTTAGAGAGAGAGAGAGAGAGAGAGAGAGAGAGAGAGAGAGAGAGAGAGAGAGAGAGAGTACACGTTCGCACCCACGTACGAGGTGGGGGGGGGGGGTGAACGCGCAGCGTACGCAGTGGGAGAATATATACATAGATATGAATGGAGATAAGAGCGAGCTCCATTTTGGCAAGTGTTATTTATGAGTCGGAGGAGAGAGAGAGAGAGAGAGAGAGAGAGAGAGAGAGAGAGAGAGAGAGAGAGAGAGTGTGTGTGTGTGTGTGTGTGTGTGTGTGTGTGTGTGGACTGAGGCATGGAGGAAACGACGGTAGCTTGAGCCATGAAGGGGAACTTGACAGTCACAGAAGTGCCGTTGTCAGTAGCCCCTACCTATGTACCTAGGCGGTAGTATTACTTCCCTGGTCGATAGCTGCCTCCCTATCCACAAATAAGGAGGGATAGGAGACGTGAGACGAGGTGAATGGTACTATCCGAGGATACAGTGGAGACTCGCTAGCCGCTGGGAGATGAATAGACAGGGACGAGAGAATGATGGAGGGGGAAATACACATTAATTTTAGGGGCCGGATAGGAGTGAGGTCGGCAAGAGACTAGACGAATAAGGCAAGGATGAAGACGATGCCGTAAATGATTTGGATAGGGGGAAGAGAAGGGTTGATACTGAGGGGAAAAAAAAGATGTTATGGGACAAAGAGAGGTGCATTTGTAAGGCAGCTTCGATACAAGTCATGTGCATGGTGTCTAGACGAGTGTGCATGAGGAAGGTAGATGATAAAACTCATGATGGGTTTTGACGAGGTCATCTACTGGAGAATGATAATCCATGGGAGTTTATGGAACAGGTGGATAAGAGGAGACCTGATGGTCTATGTTGAGGTCATCTGCTGGAGGACAGTACATATGCGGGCCAGGTAAGAAGAAGACCTGATGATCTAGGTCGAGGTCATCTGCTGGAGGACAGTACACGTGAAAGCCAAATGACAAAGAGGACATGGTGGTCTATGACAATGTTGTCTGCTGTGGAGAGCAGTGGCACCCACTCCCTCCTGCTTCATAAACATGGATTTAATATGATAAAACATTATTTGTTTTTCTGTATAATGATCAAGGAGTACGGAAGATGATCACGGAAGAGAAGGGTGAGATTAGAAACGTGAGGGAAGGGCAAGAGAAGAGGAAGCGGATATCGCTTCCTCGAGGTGAACCTTCAAGTACAGCAATGCTATTACCTCGGGTCACTTCCTCGAGGTGAACCTTCAAGTACAGCAATGCTATTACGTCGGGTCACTTCCTCGAGGTGAACCTTCAAGTACAGCAATGCTATTACGCCGGGTTACTTCCTCGAGGTGAACCTTCAAGTACAGCAATGCTATTACGTCGGGTCACTTCCTCGAGGTGAACCTTCAAGTACAGCAATGCTATTACGTCGGGTTACTTCATCGAGGTGAACCTTCAAGTACAGCAATGCTATTACGTCGGGTTACTTCATCGAGGTGAACCTTCAAGTACAGCAATGCTATTACGTCGGGTCACTTCCTCGAGGTGAACCTTCAAGTACAGCAATGCTATTACGTCGGGTTCCTTCGACCAATCTGTTGGCCACTTCTCAATGTAATCCACTAAAGCTCTTTTACCATGGTATTATGACCTGAGTTTACGTGTGTCTTGTAGATAAAGGGAACTTATGTTTGATAATGATGCAGACTATATATATATATATATATAGGGCATGTGAATCAGGGCATGTGAAGCGTCTGGGGTAAACCATGGAAAGCTGTGTAGGTATGTATATTTGCGTGTGTGGACGTATGTATATACATGTGTATGTGGGTGGGTTGGGCCATTTCTTTCGTCTGTTTCCTTGCGCTACCTCGCAAACGCGGGAGACAGCGGCAAAAAAAAAAAAAAAAAAAAAATATATATTATTTTTTTTTGTTTATGTCTGGCCACGCTGACTGTATGTGTTGTGCAGAGGAAGGAAAATCTTTTCGTGTTCCTTGTGTTTTTTTCCCTCAAGTTCAGAATAAAATCCCCTCCCACTGGGGGGAGGGGGAAAGTCAGCCCTGAATGAGAGAGAGAGAGAGAGAGAGAGAGAGAGAGAGAGAGAGAGAGAGAGAGAGAGAGAGCAGTGTTTCTTTAGAATAAATACATCCTGGACATTTTTTGGTATTGTCGGCCTCGTTCTTTGTTGGATGAGAGAGACGAATTTTACCCCAGGTGTAGCAATACAAAGGTAAAGAATAAACGTAGATTGATATATATATATATATATATATATATATATATATATATATATATATATATATATAGAGAGAGAGAGAGAGAGAGAGAGAGAGAGAGAGAGAGAGAGATCCTACCGTCATTAGTTATTACGAAATCACCCGTTCGTTGTACCACACATTATCATGCACAGTTTTGTTCCACCTACCACAACCTACCACAACCACCATGGCAGTACGTGGTGCAGGTGGCGTGGGTATGTGGCAAGGCGCGCCTCGCCATCAGGTGATGACATACCCACCCACCCTGTATGTCTGAACCTCATCCATCGACGTTTATTGACTTACTGATATTAATGACAAATAGATTATTGGAGTGTGGCTCGGTACAGCTGCAGGTGCGTGGGGGGAGGGGGGGGCAATGGGGTCAGCAGGGGGTGGAGGTGGAAGAGGAGAGGTGCAGGTGGAAGAGGAGAGATGGAGGGAGTGATAAAGATACGTGTCTTGGGGGTGGATGAGAGAAGACTGGGTGGTCTTTGACGACTCGACCTGTTTTGTGGAGAGGGATAGAAACCCCAGATTTCTAATCTACGTTGATGGGGGAGGATGTAGTAAAGGGAAGAAACCCCCTCGTTTTACTGTCGTGTGAGGAATGGAGGGTGGAGAGGCGGCTAGCTAAGCAAGGAGGGTGTCAGCAGGCAGGAGATTGGAAGGGTCATCAGGGAAGACGAGAGCCCCAGGGATTGAATAAGAGAGAATGAGGACATGCCAGAGGGACGAGTCTCACAGATATGTGTGTTTGGAAGTTGGTGGGGGTTCGGTTGGTCGGTCGAAGAAGAAGGAGGCGTCTTCGTGGTTATATTTTCCTCTTTTAGAAAATCTTAATAGCTTTCTATTCCTACCACGTCAATCCATGAGTTTCTGCATCTCTCCCACTACCGCAAACCGCCTCGTTAGCACACAGTGGGTTGTTACGTCTCGTGGTTTAGGTTCTGAGCAAAGCCATCATAACCTTAGGCTCGTACTGTCATGCATAAGGGATTGAAGACTAGAGCTTGGCTCTGTGTCGTGTTGGGGGAGGGAGTTAATGATGTCACTTCACTGATAATTCACCTCGACAATTCCGTTCTCAGTTGAAATCGCATCGTTTCATCCGCATCACGTTAATTAATGATGCTTTTTTAAGTTACGGTCTGTGGAGGAGCACCGTATAGACAGACATGTTGGTTACAACTTATTAAAAATTGATATTGATGCTTCGTGCAGACCATTCATCATGGAACAGAGGTATTAGCTTTGCTATGAGTAAAAACTTTAGCTTGGAAAATAGACAAAGGAGAAGGAAGATAGAAACAAAACACGGTAGACAAGTAAACATTTAGAATTATAGAGGAGTAATGTAACTTGTAGATGTATAGATTATATAGAAAGAAAAGTGCGGGGAAGGTGAAGAAACAAACGGGAGAAGATATACAAGCAAGGTTGAGGAAGAAGAAGAACAAGCGAAGAGAAAATATGGAAGATGAACAAGGGTAATGTAAACAATAGCAAATAGAATAAACAATAATCACAAAAGGATTGAATAAAGAGGAAAAGATTCTGGAGGATGAATGAGGTATATGAGAATAATAGAATATAGATGAAAATATATGATAATAGATTCAGAAGTAGATACGAAGGTACTGAAATGGAGGAAAAGTTATGGAAAAAAAATGTATGAAGGAAGAACTGGAATGGATCATAATATATGCGACCTCTATGCCCTTTTAAGAGATGTCTCTTTTATATGTTCAGAATTTCTTGACATGACTAAATCATCATCAGATAAGCTGATGTCTCGCATAATTCTCAGCAAAACTTTTACCCGATGGTGCAGGAAGCTGAAGTGCAAGATAAACTTATTTTCCATTATACGTAATTGTATCTCCCGACTTAGCGAAGTAGTCTCGGGAACCGATGAAAAATGGCTTCATTTACGCACATTCTCCCTCTGGTGGGTTGTATATAACGTACAGAAAGCAGCCAAGACCACAGGACATTTCATGGTTTACCAGGGTCGCTTCATGTCCCCATTCTATTCATTTTCATTATCCAATTTATCCCTTTGACTTCAGGGTTATAATCATTTCGAACCAGTCATTTATTAACGTTCGGTATGCAAATTAACATTCTACTAAACTTGTCCTGTGTATTCTGTCCTCGCCTTAACGAAATGAATTCGCTAAACCTTTTCCTAATTTCATTCGTGGAATCTAAGCAAGCTTTTTTTTTCCCTTTGTCTCTTGTCTCTAATTAGTTTACCAGTTACACCTTGAATCCCGCTGGGAGCAGATGCATTCACATCTCTCTCTCTCTCTCTCTCTCTCTCTCTCTCTCTCTCTCTCTCTCTCTCTCTCTCTCTCTCTCTCTCTCTCTCTGTGTGAGAGAGAGATCTGGTATTTGAAAGCGATTGAGGGAAAAATCTGGCTACAAACACGATGCACTTTCCTTAAAGTGAAAATCAGATTGAAATTCACACTAGATGGTTCATTTAAAGGGTATATATATATATATATATATATATATATATATATATATATATATATATATATATATATATATATATATATTATAATTTGGTTATTATATCACCTGCTGGACATCATATGAAGACCAATAGATTTCTAAAATGATTAGATAGTATCACGTAGATAGATTTATGCATGGAATGCAAAGGGCAACTTTTACTGAGAGAACTACACGAGAAATAGGAATTTATGAACCGTGTGACTGAAATACATGTGTTGGGGAACCTCAGTAAATGAGTCTTGCTTGATAATATCAAGTGGGACCCGAAAATAGAAAGCAGGAAAATATATATTTCTAATTAACCCCTTGGAATACGATGGTGCGAGTTTTGAGCACGAAGGAACGAACCCTTGAGGGTGTAATGGCTTGACCATTCTCGAAGGTTGAGGGTCAAAGGTCACGATCTCACACCTCCAGGATACGTAGGTCATGCTCAGCTTTCGTACCGTGGTGCTCAAGGATTGTACCGTCGTACCCAAGAGATGTGTTGTTGTCCTGTTCAGTGATTGGATTATCGAACGTAAGAGGGGGGTCATAGGTCGTGTTCCATGGTCGTACCGTCTTGCTCAAGGATCGTACCGTCGAGTTCCGTGGTCGTACCGTAGTTACCAAAGATCGTGCCGTCGGGTTCCGTGGACGTACCGTAGTTATCAAGGATCGTACCGTCGGGTTCCGTGGTCGCACCGCAGTTATCAAGGATCGTACCGTCGGGTTCCGTGGTCGTACCGTAGTTATCAAGGATCGTACCGTCGGGTTCCGTGGTCGTACCGTCTCGCTCAAGGATCGTACCGTCGGGTTCCGTGGCCGTACCGTAGTTATCAAGGATCGTACCGTCGGGTTCCGTGGACGTACCGTAGTTACCAAAGATCGTACCGTCATCCTCAAGAGGTACGCATTTCTCTCGTATGTGGTGTCATTCCCTCCCTCTCTCTCTACATTCCTGGAACCTGGAACGTTGTTCTTCACCTCGCTGGAAAGCCAGGC
>NC_092279.1:7200043-7225043 GCF_036320965.1 Panulirus ornatus
TATAGGAATATCGATAAGCCATGTTATAAACAGTTGATCTAACCAGTAGCTAACGGGTCCTCTTATTCTGAAAGTCTTTTCCCATGTATTTCCTAAGATGTCTGTTTCATCCTTCGCCAACCCGGTCCCTCCACTACATCTTATCTCCTTCCCATCTGCCTCTCCACTATATCACCCTCCTTTCCCTCCCTTGCACCTTATTTCCCTCCCTGCCTCTCCTTCCCTCCACTCCAGTCCCTTCCTGTCTTCCCTCGCCTTCTCTCTGTCCTCCCTCACCAACCTTCACCTCATCTTCCTCTCCCCACAACCTTCCTTCCCTTTTTAAAAAAAAATCTTCGTTTATTAAAAGTATGTCTATTTGATGACGTCCTTGGGTCAGTGAAAATTTCCTCCTTCTCTTTTTCGCCCCCTTAGTGAGAATTAGAACGTGAACCTCCTTCTACAGAGTGTAACGTAAGATTTGAAAGTTGGAACATACTGGTGTGAGGTGAGGTGGGCGTGTCGTCCACCGAGAACTTAGAATGGCAGGGCAGGGAGAGGCATGATAAGAATTTTGTGAAAGAGATACTGTTAACAGATAACCATGTATGTGATATGATGATAACGGGAAATTAATGACACACACACACACACACACTTCTGGCAAAGGTTATAAGTAATGATAGTGTTCACTTCTAATGGTTGTTAATTATAGGTCATGACATTTGGGAAAATGACCTTAGGGGACTGTTAGAGATGATGATAATGTCTATAATTTATGAAGGTTGAATATCGGTCATGAAAGGGGCGAAAATGATTTAAGGGTTTGTTATAATCAAGGGTAGTGTGTTAGGAAGTTGGTTACAGGTTTTAACAATTGTGAAAGATTATTTTAGGGACTGTAATAACAATGATAATATAACATGAATTAGTGATAACGATAAGAGCTTGTTACAATCAGAAATAACAGAAAACAAATAAAGAAAAAATGAAAATTAAGATGTGTAATGTTGAAAGTAAAAGGATTTTCAAAAGTGGGAGACATTGCTGAACATTTGGATAAGGAGAGTATGAGTTCTAGATAATAGTAATAAGTGTGTTGGTGAATGAAGGAATAAAGAGAACAAAGAAGAAAGATAAAGAAAATTTGCTTAAATCTAACTTTTGCTCCAACTTTGGCCATTTTTATCTATATCAAGTCTGCAAAAGAAAATAGAAAATGGCCCGAGGATCGCTGGGAGAGAGAGAGTTGTCTGGTTTCTCGTTCATCGAGCGTTTAAAAAAAGGTACATTTTATTTTTTTTTTTGTGTGTGTGTGTACACAAGTCATACACATGTACAGAATGCATAAAAGATACATAGTTACCTGCAAATTCACGTGTGCTCATGTGAACGTACAGAGGGGCAGTAGTTAGCGTTGTTGACCATGGATCACTCTGGGCAGGGCTGCATAGTGTTCGAATCCTGGGCGCGGCATTCGGCCCACACCCAACCCAGGTGTTCTTCCTCCCCTCGGAGCTGGTCTATACACGAGTATCCCGCTTAGGCTGATGTGTGTGTATGCGTGTGTGTGTGTGTGTGTGTGTGTGTGTGTGTGTGTGTGTGTAAAGACATGGTACATATATACAAGGTTAAGAGACAGGTCAACACGAGTGTAAGACTCTCTCTCCCCGTATAACACACAAACAGTCATCACAAATACTGATAACACTGACCTTTCTAGAATTTATGTGCATAATTACATGTATGTATCTGTGTAGTTTTAATTGTGCTTGTCTCTTTGTCAAGCTGTCTCTCTCTCTCTCTCTCTCTGTGTTTTATGTGTCTGTGCTTCTAAAGCCACAAACCCTCAACAAAATATGTACAAAATCGCAAAATCTCTAATTCTAAAACCACAAACCCTCAACAAAATATGTGCAAAATCCCAAAATCTCTAATTCTAAAGCCACAAGCCCTCAACAAAATACGTACAAAATCCCAAAATCTCCATTGAAAAAAAAAAAAACCAGGTTCGCTAAAGCTGCTCACTGCTTGTATATCCAGTGGTGGAGGAGAAAGAAGAACCTTGATAAAGTATGTAGTTGTAGCGAGTGGAGAAGTGGCGGTGTGGGTATCCCACTGTCCCGTTTTTCTTCTTCTTCTTCGTGTGGGATATGCAGATAGTGCAGTTTAGTGGGGTCTGATCCTCCTCTGTGTAGAATGCCATTCGCCATTACTTCTCTTCTTTTGACGGCTCATTTCTCGAAAGACAGCATCTCCTGTGTATATATCTATCAAGATTGTTATTTTAAACGCTCTTCTCTCTCTCTCTATAAAGAGATGGTGCTGTGGGCGTGGCTAATAACCCCATCGAAGTTGTGTGTCTCTCTCTGTCTCTCTCTCTGTCTGTCTGCCTGTCTGTCTGTCTGTCTGTCTGTCTGTCTGTCTGTCTCTCTCTCTCTCTCTCTCTCTCTCTCTCTCTCTCTCTCTCTCTCTCTCTCTCTCTCTCTCTCTCTCTCTCTCTCTCTCTCTCGTGGATGATGGTAACCTCCTGTTGACGGAAATCAGGAAAACCCTCCATGTTGGACTAAAATATTAGAGTTTCTTTTTTCTTCTTTTTTATAGAAATAGAGTAGATAGGGACACCGTACACTGGAGAGCCGATAAAGGGAATTGGGATGATAGGAAATAGGGAAGGGTTAATGGAATAGGGAGAGGGAACGTGGAGTAGGGATAGGGAACATGAAATAGAGAGAGGGAACACAGAATAGGGACAGGGAACGTGGAATAGGGAGAGGGAACATGGAATAGAGAGAGGGAACGTGGAATAGGGATAGGGAACATAGAATAGGAAGAGGGAACGTGGAATAGGGAGAGAGAACATGGAATAGTAATAGGGAACATGGAATAGGGAGAGGGAACGTGGAATAGGGAGAGGGAACGTGGAATAGGGATAGGGAACATGGAATAGGGATAGGGAACATGGAATAGGGATAGGGAACGTGGCAGAATTGCCTAAACTACATTGTCGCAAAATATGGCGCAGGTATGTAGGATACGAAGATGGTAGAAAGCAAGGGAGGAAAGGTCAGCTTAAAGCCACTACCTAAACGCAGGGAGAGCAGGGAGGAATGAGGTTATTACTCAAGGAACAAACAGGTCATGTAAGGAAGAGGGAGGGCAGGATAGGTCAGAATGAGGTCATGGATAAAGGGTAGATAAATGGCTTTACCCAACTCATTGCGTCACACGAACACACGGTAGCCAAAATGTATATACTCAGACCATGAATGATGAATGTGTTTAATGGGGTCATGCCATTCATTCCCAAGGCCCTCATCAATTGCATGAAGGAATTAGCTTTATGTGTGCAAACGTTTTTTGAACTTTTATTACCGTAGGAAGGAGTTGATGTTGTGTGATCTCTTGGAGGAATCAGACGTTCCTCCAGTCCCTCAAACGTGGTTAATAGCTCAGAATAAACATTGATTCAGGGAATTTACAGTAACTGAATCTATTCTATACAAAAGATCGTTTGGATAAAGCATGAAGGGTGCTATGACTTGCGTAGAAAACGGTTCGAGTGCAGTCAAAAGCAAGCAAGCAGACTTTACTTCGATATTTGCGATTCGCTTTTACGCTCATCCTGCAAAGAAAGATATAAGTGCATTGTCCTTTGGCATCATATGTAGACCCCTTAAACCTTAAATCAAGAGGAAGAAGACTACATACAGCTGTACAACAAACTTATAACTGTTGTAGACAATGAACAGATTGTGTTTAGCTAGTGATGGTTGTAAACAAGCGAGGATGAATATATTTCCTCATGGGTGTTTACGTCCAGGTGTCATTTGCGAATCCTTGCATGACGTTGGCCTGGTTTGTGAACTTGTTGCAGGTCTCTGGGAGTACTGGGGAGATAGTCCCTATTAAGTAGTACATTTTAGGGGAGGTCATTAACGAGCGTGACCTGGTCTGGTGTTGGTTAGCCGTGTTTCTTACTTAGTAAATGCTCGCTGCAAAATGAGTCATTGGATTTGAGGTCGGTGATCTACAGTTCAGTCTTTTGGATCGTGATGTAGTTGATGTCTTGTTTTATGGTTGATATGCCTTATCTCTATTTTACTTCCGTAGTTGTATATTATATCACATGCTTCCTTGATCGCAATTAAGAGAGAACAAATGGCTCTGTGGTTGCCACAAGAACACAACAGTTCGCATATTGTGAATATCATTCATCGGACCCCTGGAAACGAAGGGCGTTTCCAAAGTTTGCAGTTTTGGTCATGAGAATATTTCTAGTTGACTTATGTAACCATCACAGTACAGTGTTGGATAACCCACTCGAATTCGTGTGTGCAGTAAACCATATCATGTATCATATCTCATCCGTTCTCTCTATTTAATATTCGTATCTCTCATGTCTTCAGTTATTATCTCTCCTTTTTCTTCTGCTTTCCTCCATTATTCCCAGTGCCGGTAGTGCTTCCAGTCGCCTTTCTCAAGTTCCTTAACATCAAAACCCCGTTGGTACGCCCCATGATATAGCCCTTATGGGTTGATGGTGTGGGCTTTGTTTTGGCCCCCTAAGAATCAATTCAAAGACCAAGGCCATCAGAGGGACGAACCATCGTGTTTAAGGGTCGTACAGTCATTAGCAAAGGCTCGTGTCACACTGTTATAAACCCTGACATTGTTTATAGTGTCTCTGACGTCAGACGATGGTATTCGTAGAATGACTTTATCTCCCATTGCTAACGTATATATCTTTCCTTTCGTCCTCTTTCTTTGTTCAGTTTAGCATCCTTGATCTTGTTAATTCTTGAAAGTCTTTTTCCGTAGAACTGACGACTGTCCGTCTTACTAAACAAACGACCATGAATATTTCTCTAATACATTTTTTTTTTTCCTTTTCCTAAACCCTTACTTACTTTCCCCTCATCTCCATATCACAACCTTCTCCCCTTGTGATGGTTTAACTCCACCCCACTGCTGAACCCTGTAACTTGTTTATCTTTTACACATCCTGCTATAATTTCTTCCCCATCTCTTCCCCTTCCCTCCGTTCATCACCATTTCCTTCTCCCTGTCTTAAAATTCATCTCCTCCCCTTCCCTCATTCCTCCTGCCAGCACCTAATCTTTACGATGCGACTCTGCCAATGGTGTGTCACTGATTCCCATTGAGCTCGACTTTTCAGCAGTACTCCTCCTTCCCCACCACCTCGTGTCCATCTGTTCCTTCTGAGGCAGCTGGACACATTAACTCCCCCACGGTAATCCCCCAGGAGCCTCTCTCACTTAAGACATCCATTACTATTACAAACAAGACTGGGTTTTAACCAACCCCCTCTTCTCTAATCCCACCTTAATTTCATACTCCTCCTTGTGTCGCTTGTCGTTTTCTCTCTTTACTATCCTTGCCTTCCATGCTTAATTGCCTCCTGGGCATTACAGTTCTCTCGTATTTTCTTCTCCAGAAGCACTAGAATACCTATTCCCTTGGGTGTTTTATCATCCACCTTGACTCGATCAACTGAACTCAATACATTTATGAATTCTTTGATAATGTTTCATATATTTTCCTTTTTGACCCCAGGCAAAAGCTCATTCTTTTTTTGTTTTATTCAGTCTCCCTTCCACCACCTCGAAAGATAATCACAAGATACATCTGATTATATATTCTTAATGAGTTGTGGTCATGTATCCATTTTCCTATTGTGTAAACAATAGGTCTCTCTCTCTCTCTCTCTCTCTCTCTCTCTCTCTCTCTCTCTCTCTCTCTCTCTCTCTCTCTCTCTCTCTCTCTCTCTCAACACACACAGTTATTCTCAGTCCATTCTTACGTCATGCTACGCACTCCTCATATCCTCGCGTAGTACCATGAGTTTGTGTCCAGTGAGGCGCTATTCATCACCTCATAACTCAGGTCGTATGAATAATATTTTTTTTTACATATTAGGTAAAGTTTTAGAAAAATGTCTATATTAAGATAAAAGGTATATATATAATTCAGAAGTGAAATATGATTTTGTGTCGAGCTTAAATCAGACGCAATGTAAATAGCAGTTTGATGGTCCTTTATTTTACGCTTGTGGATAATGATAATGAATTATTATTGAAAGAGATCAAAGTATGGGAACGCATTCTGTTTTTTTTCTTTCTTTCTCTAGTATGGAAATGACGGTAGGGGATACCAGTACACCTGTGTTGTATTTTATCTCCCTCATCCTGGATTCCGAACGTGGACTTCCAGTGGCTATGTTGTGTTTTTGTTTTGTGACGCCCTCTGCATTCCTGAAAATTGGTTCGTGAACCGAAAAGATATGAATGAAATATCTGGCAAGGATTGATGGGGTTTGGAGTGTGTTGTTCATGCACGATGTAATGTTTTGGGGTGGGAGGGAAATGACACACACTCACACCTATACCACACAAGCCTAAAGTGTGTGTGTGTGTGTGTGTGTGTGTGTGTGTGTGTGTGTGTGTTTGTGTGTGTGTGTGTTTACAGCAGTGGTTCAGAATGAAAGTAGGTCTTGCTAGGTCACAGTAAGCATGAAGAGGTCATAGCAAAGGTCAGTAGCCACGATAAGCCACTGCGAGCTCAAAAAGGTCATAGCTGAGGTCGGAGTTTACGACAGGTCACAGTGAAGAGGTCACAGCAAAGGTCAAATTCCATATGGCTTTAGGAGAAATTTTGCCGTCTTGTGTCTCTCAACAGGAGTTGCTGCTGGGGGTAAGATAAAGCTATGTTTCTACACTTTACACTTTGCTATCTTTGTGTTAGTCTGAGGCACCTTCTTGCTAGAGTAAGTCACTAGTATAAGTAAAGAGGACGATTTCTTGTTCTTTTCTTTATTTCTATATTGTTGGAGATAGCTATAGTTGGGGACAGCTACTGTTGGAGACGGGGCTCCTGCTGCTGTTGGATTTAGCCACATAGAGCTTCATGGAAGAAGAATTTGATGACCCAGTGTGGAGGAGAGATAAGGTTGAACTCCCCTGGGTTTCAGAGCACAGAGGGTGTGGAGGCGAGATAAGGTTTAACTGTACTGGGTTTCAGAGTACAGAGGATACAGAGACTACAAAGTTTTATGGATATGTAGTGTATGTAAACGTATATGTGTTGATGGGTACTGCTTCCCTGAGACTCTAGAAGCTCCTCCTGCACAGGGTGATGGTAGATGGTAAGATGTAAGTGGAGGCGTCTTTGATGATGCGAGGGGAGGAAAACGGGAGGTGGAGTGGTGAGTGGAAGATGCAGATGTGGAGGATGGACGATACATAATGGTGTTGATGAAAGGGTGAGATGTGGATTCTCTCAGCACATGACGCGTACATGACCACAGGTGTCTTAAATTTTGCTGATGTTTCAGTAATGTTTCAGTAAAGATGGTACACATGACCTATGGGTGTCCTGAAGTATTGGTATTTCAGAACGGTTTATATTTCAGTACCTTTGGTATGTGACGGTATTGCGTAGTCCATGTGCTGGTTTTGATTGGTTGATCGTATAACGAAATTTGGTCACTAAATTTCACTATCCTCAACAGAAGTCGTCAAGTTAGCTGTTATTCTTGAGTGGGTCAGTTGGTTACGTGGGCTTTAGGTGTGTCGATTGCCAAGGCGTCATCAATATGGCCATGAACATCACCTTACATCCTGTAATCCAAGAACCTTTTTAAACCTCCTTCAGGTGTTCATCATGATTCCTAAGATCTTACGGCATCATATGCATATTCCAGCTGGCAACATATTCACGAAAGGGAATACCTCATAAAGTGACAGACGTGGACATTGATGTATCATTGTTGTCGAGATGCAAATATATCTGGCCATTGCCGGGGGCTTCGCCCACCTCGCCCACCGAATCAAATCAAGGCAATTGACGAAGACCAAGTGTGGGTTGTCGCTCTTGTTGTTGTCAGACTTCAGACAGGAGATGTTGTACTTGGGCTTCTGTGGTTATTAGCGGGCGACCGTATTTCGAAAGTCACAACCGCCGGGGGGGACGACTCACCGCTAATCTCCCGTGTCGTTCGACCTCACGCGGAAGTGACCAACCCACCGCTCGACTTCGGACAAGCGCCGTGTCGAGCGAACTCTCGTGTTTGCTGGCGATGTTAGTCAGGGTTTTTGGTAAGGGCGAGATTCTCCTCGTCTCTTCTCTTTACGTGTTTTGTTGTGATGTCTTCGATGGACTGGCTCACTGCTTGCTCTTGAAGATCTCGAATAAGAGTAAGTTTGCTTTATATTTCTCTCTCTCTCTCTCTCTAATGGAAGCATCGCCTCGTTATACATATTATTCTCCATATAGAAAACACATATATGAATATAGATAGATAGATCATAATAACTGGCAATGCGAAGTCTCTTATTATAGTGGAGAGACAGATGGATAACTATATAAATGTGCTGAGCTAACGTGACATCTATCGACAGGGGATATGACGTTAGATTCGCCCTGCAGCTCCCTGATATATTGGAAAACACTATTGATTCTGAAGGCGATGATATCCAGTGATGTCCAGCCGATGTCACACATATGATGCCACACATGTGATGTCACTCCTTGGTGTGTGTTATTACCTGAGGATGAAGAGCTATTTAAGAGAAAGGAGTGACGTAGAAACATTTTTTTTCATGTCTTATGTAGGAATTCTTGATATAGATTCGTTTTTGTCCTTCTTGTGGTGTTTGAAGGCAGTTTGATTGTGTATAGGACAGGGTGGAACTCTCTTGTTTAATGCCTTTGTGTTGTCAGAGTTGATTATCACTCGTCCGCTGAAGTGTGGAATGGACATGTAGTCACAGTTTAGTGTATCCATTCCTGTGGGCGTTTGCGAAGGTGAGGAAAAGTGTGTTTGCATTTTATTCGTAAGGTAATATTTGCGATAACGTAATATGAGATTGAGACGTATCCTCATAATTAGTAAATCTATCCTTCCGGTAATGTTTACCGAATATAATACCAACAATCTTTCTTTTTCTTCCATACTATTCGCCATTTCCCGCGTCAGCGAGGTAGCGTTAAGAACAGTGGACTGGGCCTTTGAGGGAATATCCTCACTTGGCCCCCTTCTCTGTTCCTTCTTTCGGAAAATTGAAAAAAAAAAAAGAGAGAGGGGAGGATTTCCAGCCACCCGCTCCCTCCCCTTTTAGTCGCCTTCTACGACACGCAGGGAATACGTGGGAAGTATTCTTTCTCCCCTATCCCCAGGGATAAATATATATACCAACAATACAGTCCAAAATACGCGACGAAAATGGCTTTATTTTGTAAAGGTAATGTAATTTCTGCAAGATGTCAAGAAAAAAGAAAGAGACAATGTTTCCACGTTGTTAGAATGTCATTAGATATATATTAATGAGTGATCGATCACGCCTGTGAGAAGGAAGGTCATGTGAATGTGACCTCGGGCAGCGTACGGCGAAGGTCATAGGTCATGTACCCTTGTCATATACGTGTCTGTCAAGACCTGGCGTGCGTCAAATGATTGTTCAGAAAAAGATATATATATATTTTCGTATCGTAAAGTGAGTCATGCTGTTCAATCAAGTTATTCTTTGTTCGATATAAAATTCGATGAAGGTTAAGGAAATAAGATGTCTTTCTGTAGATTGTAAACTGGGTTTTTTTCATGTTAGATATAATTTGAAATTACTTTTTAGATTGATGAAAGAGGAAGGGCTAAGGCAGGATAATGCAATCATAAGAAAATGAACAACAGAGTTGAGCTTACAGTAGTAGAAGTAATGTGGGGTTGGTAATAATAAAACAAGAACACATCTCGTTAATTGGACAGAACCAATGACTTCAGACAGCAGTTTTAACAAACTCCAATTATCTTTATTTTTTTTCTGCTCTAAATGATCATGTGTGGCCCACACACCACCCGTTCACATGGCCGACGACTTCAAATCCTTTGTGCCTTTTCAAGACCTGTCTCACTCTGAACTGAAATGGAGATACGAAACTCAAATAAGGCATTCAGATCCTCCCTAAGGAGGACCTGTAGACCTGTAACAAGGTACGACGGGGGGTAGGAAATGTGTGGTGTTCGGGGTTTGGCCCCTCACGCGTCGCTCGCTTCAGTGTAGAGAGAGAGAACGCGAGATTCACTGGTGCCTCGCTACGGCCAGAAATACCATTGATTTATAATTTAATTCCATGTACCTAACTTGGGACGTTATCGCTTGACTTGGACAATTAATTTCCCCGACTACGTACTTGTAACATTTCCCCTCCCTGCCTCCCTCCCTCCCCCACACACACACTCGGCTGACGCAGAGGGACTCACGTTGCCTCTGTTGCTGTTGGAATATAGTGGTGGACATGGTGCTGGGCTGGACTGGCCTTCAAATGATGCTTGGCTTGGCTGTGGTGGAGGGGCTAGGCTGTGGGGGAGGGTGGAGGGGCTAGGATGTAGCTGAGGGTGGAGGGGCTAGGCTGTAGCTGAGGGTGGAGGGGCTAGGCTGTAGCTGAGGGTGGAAGGGCTAGGCTGTAGCTGAGGGTGGAGGGGCTAGGCTGTAGCGGAGGGTGGAGGGGCTAGGCTGTAGCGGAGGGTGGAGGGGCTAGGCTGTAGCTGAGGGTGGAGGGGCTAGGCTGTAGCTGAGGGTGGAGGGGCTAGGCTGTAGCTGAGGGTGGAGGGGCTAGGCTGTAGCTGAGGGTGGAGGGGCTAGGCTGTAGCTGAGGGTGGAGGGGCTAGGCTGTAGCTGAGGGTGGAGGGGCTAGGCTGTAGTGGAGGGAGTGGTGGGTGATTCTGGCCGTGGGTCGTGGTGGTAGTGGTGGGTGGGTGGGTGGGTCTGGTCGTGGTTGGTGCTGGTAGGAAGGGTGGGTTATTACTGTCGATGATTTGAGTAGTGGCGGTAGCTCTGGCTGTGGTTGACTGTGGCTGTGGTGGTTGGCTGTGGTGGTTGGCTGTGGTGGTTGGCTGTGGTGGTGGCTGTGGTGGTTGGCTGTGGTGGTGGCTGTGGTGGTTGGCTGTGGTGGTTGGCTGTGGTGGTGGCTGTGGTGGGTGGCTGTGGTGGTTGGCTGTGGTGGTGGTGGCTGTGGTGGTTGGCTGTGGTGTTGGCTGTGGTGGTGGCTGTGGTGGTTGGCTGTGGTGGTGGCTGTGGTGGTTGGCTGTGGTGGTTGGCTGTGGTGGTTGGCTGTGGTGGTGGCTGTGGTGGTTGGCTGTGGTGGTTGGCTGTGGTGGTTGGTTGTGGTGGTGGTGGCTGTGGTGGTTGGCTGTGGTGGTGGCTGTGGTGGTGGCTGTGGTGGTGGCTGTGGTGGTGGCTGTGGTGGTTGGCTGTGGTGGTTGGCTGTGGTGGTGGCTGTGGTGGTTGGCTGTGGTGGTTGGCTGTGGTGGTTGGCTGTGGTGGTGGCTGTGGTGGTTGGCTGTGGTGGTTGGCTGTGGTGGTGGCTGTGGTGGTGGTGGCTGTGGTGGTGGTGGCTGTGGTGGTTGGCTGTGGTGGTGGCTGTGGTGGTGGCTGTGGTGGTTGGCTGTGGTGGTTGGCTGTGGTGGTTGGCTGTGGTGGTGGCTGTGGTGGTTGGCTGTGGTGGTTGGCTGTGGTGGTGGCTGTGGTGGTTGGCTGTGGTGGTTGGCTGTGGTGGTGGCTGTGGTGGTGGCTGTGGTGGTTGGCTGTGGTGGTTGGCTGTGGTGGTTGGCTGTGGTGGTGGCTGTGGTGGTGGCTGTGGTGGTTGGCTGTGGTGGTTGGCTGTGGTGGTGGCTGTGGTGGTGATTTCATAGCTCAGGCAGACTATCTGTCACCGTCAAATTCTTAACGTTGCTCAGTTTCGCCAGACGCGACACATGGCGTACACCAGAGGTCTCCTTTCCTACTATTGTTCTCTGGGAAAAAAAAAAAAGAAATTTATGTACATCTCCCTCATATTCTAACCACTTTCTATGACGTGTGTATTCTGGATTTGAAACTCTTCACTGTCTTCGAATCCATCCAGGAACTCATGTCTTCTGACGACGATTTTGATCTCGCTGAACAGTAAACACCTATAAGACATGTAGGGACTGGTTGTATATGGAGAGGGTTAGGTTGTAGATATTTGATTCCTGAGTTAAAGACATAGAGAGAAGAGTAGTTTATTTCAAGAAATAATTGTTCATTTGGTTGGGTGTGAATGTGTGTTATCTTTGCTTGATTGAATGTGTAAATGTTTGATGGTATGTAACTTTTTTACTCTATGGTTAATGCGATGTGTAAATCTTTTACATTTCGTTCAGCTTGCTCAAGATAACGTATGGTCATTGGAATTTGTAAATGTTTTACACTGAACGCGACTTACCAGACACCGATAAGATAATCAGAGAGGAGATATAGTCGATTTACAATCCCCTTTTCTGTTTTCTCAACCACCTATATATATATATATATATATATATATATATATATATATATATATATATATATATATATATATATATATATATAGTAATGATATGTGTGAATGTTTTACAGTTCCATCATTTAACCGCTACACTTATTGAGAACGGGTCAGGTTTACGAAGTGTTCCGTTCTTATATATATTCTTTTTAAGTAATCTATTATTTCCCGAGGTCATTTATATTTATATTTCATTGTTTGTGGGATGTTCTGTGGGACGTACATCCCAGGGACACTTTCCTTCATCAAGGTGGGACTGTCAACATAGCACACGACATCAAAGTCATTCTGGGACTTGTTAATTAAAAACTTTGGTATGTATTTATAATAATCACCCACTGCTGGGAGAGCGAGAGAGAGAGAGAGAGAGAGAGAGAGAGAGAGAGAGAGAGAGAGAGAGAGAGAGAGAGAGAGAGAGACCCTAATGATCAAACCAGGTTGTTAATGTATTTCACATGCTGTAGTCTTTGATGAACTGTCTTGTGTTATTATATTTTCCTCACGAAATAAGACAAGTGTTGTTGGTCTGTTGTGTTATAACTACTTCAGTTAAGGCGACAGAAATGTTGTATTATTGTATTTTCTGTATTCTGTTGTATTTTTACCGATTTCTTTTTTTTACGTATTTCATTTATTATTATTTTCTAACACCTGTGTTTACTGTGCATTCCGCGTTGTATTTTATTTCGTAAAATCGTTCGTGCGAACACGATAAAAAAAAAGCTCAAGCATTTGAAAGACATCAGTACTTAGATTAAAAAAAGGGGGGGGGTTATCCCTTTTTTTGTACGTACTCGAAAAAAAAAAAGACATCCAATTTATTTTCAAGTACTTGACAAGATTATTTATTTTTCTTTCTTCTCGATTAAAAAAAAAAAGAGGCGTCGAAAAAGTCACCTGCATCCCATTTAGGGTTAGAAAGGAATTCTACATTCCACTCATTTGTCAAGGAAGAAGGAGAAGGAAGGAGGAGCGCCTTTTCTTTTTTCCAACCTGGAGGACACAGGGAGGGAAGGAGGGAGGATATATCGACAGTGAGAGAAAGTGATAGTGGTCCATGGAGCCATCCAGAGCACTGGCTTAGTCGTGCATGGAAAGATTCCCTGGAATCTAGAGCTTCCATGACGTAGAGAGAGAACACGTCCTTCGTCAAAGAAAATGTTGGATGGAACTCCAGGTAGGTGGTGTAGATGAGATGTGGTGGGGGGCCGGTGGTGTAGAGGTGTTGATGCGTGGTCTCCTATGGTCTGGTGTAGGTGTTGGTCTGTGTAAGTGGGAGGCTGGGTGTAGGTGTAGGTGTTGGTCTGTGTAAGTGGGAGGCTGGATGTAGGTGTTAGTCTGTGTAAGTGGGAGGCTGGGTGTAGGTGTTGGTCTGTGTAAGTGGGAGGCTGGGTGTAAATGAAGGTCTGTGTATGTGGGAGGCTGGGTGTAGATGGTCTGTGTAAGTGGGAGGCTGGGTGTAGGTGAGGGTGTGTTCAAGGCTGGTATGGGTGAAAATAAGGGGAAGTTGAAGGTGTGGTTAGTTTGAACACAGAGAATTGTGGGTGAAATAATTGGTTTTAAGGTTCCCTAAAATGGCTAAGATATTTGGGGCAGCATTCCCTAAAAGGGTGAGATATTTGGGGCAAGGTTCCTTAAAACCGAATCGTATTTCTATTTCTGTTATCTTCCGTTTTAAGTTGTCAGACTTAAACCCACGTACCATCTGGCTGGCTATCTCGTAACATTAACGGTACGTGTACCCGTGTACCACAGGGGGGGGGGGGGGGGGGGCGAACGGTACAAAGGGTGGTTGACCTTATTTGCAGGTGATGTGACCTGGAACGATTCATACCATCACTATGACCTCTTACGATTTTTTTTATTTAATTTCGATTTGGATCGACTTTGAGAAAAAAGATAAAGAAAAAAAATGGACCACTTCATATAAGTTTTTAAGTATCCATTTTGATCGACTTTGGGGGAAGAAAAGATAAAAAGAAAAAGAAAATCTTAGGAGAATAGATGGGTCATCAGATTAATGAAAATTTAAAAACTATTACTGAGATAAAAAACGAAAATATTTCCCCCCCACACATTTTCTTTTTTTTTTTCCCCAGTATGTCTTATACTCGAGGGAAACATGAAGCGGACAGTAATGTTAGGAGAAATAAATGTTTATGTGTTGGCTACTGGGAATCATCCTGGCCAAGAAGTCCCTTTTTCTTTTCCAATCCAACTCTCTTGTGCGGTTAAAGGCGTGTGCGCTGCATACCTGTGGAAGGAAATGGTTTAAATGGCCACTGTGAGGAGAAGGGGAAAAAAAAAATGCACTAGGGGCAAGCAATTTT
Source organism: Panulirus ornatus (assembly GCF_036320965.1). Lineage (NCBI taxonomy): Eukaryota > Metazoa > Arthropoda > Malacostraca > Decapoda > Palinuridae > Panulirus > Panulirus ornatus. Next base: position 7,214,716 of record NC_092279.1, read on the forward strand.
GCGTTTTTCTGCCAAATTTCACAAGCAAATTTGCGCGAGCAGACTCGACCATGTGTGAAATATGATACATAAGCCCCAGTTGATGATGGAACGATAGGGGCCCCCCCTAAAAAGGCCCCTAAATGGTAGAGTGATAGGGATCTGAAAAAAGAAAAAAGGCTCCCAAATGTCCCCTCCCCCTCCCTAAATGGGGGCGTGATCGACGTGCTAACACCAGCTGTTGAATCTGGTTATGGTAGGGTGGTGTGAACCCCTGCTCTCACATCGGGTTTATGGTGGTTTATAAAAGGTTTTTATTCGTGTGTGTGTGTGTGTGTGTGTGTGTGATCCCCCCCCCCCCATCATGGCGTGTGCGGCTATGGAAGGGTAATGGATGAACACAAGAGGGATTACGAACACCGTTGGCTCTGAACGATGAACAATTGAGAGGATTAACAACCCTGCAGTGTTCTGAACACGGTGAACGTTTTCGGTGAAATCTGAATCATTACTTACCTCGTCTGACGCTACAGTCTCTGTTTTGTTATATTTTTGTTGTTGTTGTCGACACTGAGAAACAGGGTGTCCCAAGCCATAACCAATAGAAGGGTTGTAGGTTGTGCCAAGCCATGGCATCTGGAGAGGCTTCTGGTGTTTTGAAGTACAGTCAAGGCTGTCAGCATAAGTATATATATATATATATATATATATATATATATATATATATATTTTTCATACTATTTGCCATTTCCCGCGTTAGCGAGGTAGCATTAAGAACAGAGAACTGGGCCTTAGAGAGAATATCCTCACCTGACCCCCTTCTCTGTTCCTTCTTTTGGAAAATTAAAAAAAAACAAGAAAGGGGAGGATTTCCAGCCACCCGCTCCCTCCCCTTTTAGTCGCCTTCTACGACACGCAGGGAATACGTGGGAAGTATTCTTTCTCCCCTATCCCCAGGGATAATATATATATATATATATATATATATATATATATATATATATATATATATATATATATATTTCTATGAGTCCACGGGGAAAATGAAACACGATAAGTTCCCAAGTGCACTTTCGTGTAATAATCACATCATCAGGGGAGACACAAGAGAGAAATATAGCAGTCACTTGATATACATCGAAGAGACGAAGCTAGGACGCCATTTGGCAAACGTGTGATTGTCCAAGTTTGAGGAGGGAAAGATTTTATTCTGCTTCTTGGCCATCTTTGACAAGTCCATCTGCAGTTGAGTTCTCGACTCGGAAAAAGAAGTGTTAATGCCTTCATCGTCCATTATAACACCTCGTGCGTGCCACTGTGGAAACACTCCCTCTCTCATTTTCTCCTTGACTTCTCACGCCACTCTTGACGTACAAGGAAACTTTTAAGTCGTAAAAGATCTTTTTCGTTTCTTCTCGAAAACTGAAAGCATCATGACAGCCACCCGGGCCCCCATTTTCGCCATGGGGGGACAAAACAGACAACCATTTTCGAGAGGGCCATCCCTTCAGTGTGTGTGTCGTGGAGGTTATTTTATTAGGTTTCTCCTAAGGTTTCTCCGTCTGTTGTAGAGATGTCCAGTGAGCGAGATACATGAGTTCAAGATGACGCCCGGAGAAATATATTTTCTCTTAAGGGCTGTCTACGTTAAATTTTGTTCCTGTTACGTAATTGGTTGTAGAGGCTTTACTCTAAATGTCTTGGTATATGGACCAGGAGTTGCATTTAAAGTGAAGCTTTTAAAGGAAGTAATGACAAGGAGCTGCATATAAGGGAAAGGCCCTTAAACTAATTACAAACCTTTTTTTAGGGCCTTTGGCTTTAGAGTTCTTGTTTAGTATTTTGTTTGAGGGCCTTTACTTTAAATGCAGTACCTGGTCAATGTATTGTATAAGGGGCTTTACTTTAAATGCAGTTTCTCGTCATTATTTTATTAGTATCCTTTATTTTAAGTGCAGTTATTGGTTCATATAACTAGGCATGGATTTAAATTTTGCACTACAGAGGAACACATGTGTCTTTGTTTGACGTGAATAATGCCCATCTGTTAGATAATATGAATAATGCAGTACCATGAATAAAACACTTGTATGGAGGCAGATAAGGAGCCACTATATAGGCAAATGATATGTAAGAACTGACTATAAAATGATGTAATCCCACACTGAAACAGACCACATACCTGCAAACGTAAGACATAAACCCCCCCCCCCCAAAAAAAGTAAAAAGTCCATCCTTTACTTGTGAATAACTTTACCAAATTAGCTCGGAATTAGAATGAATCATGTAATGTTTACAGACGCTGAGTAAATTCTCTCCCGGCAGAATTGCTCGCCATAATGTAAATGAGGTTCAGACGAACTGTGGACAGCGCGAGGGAGGGTGGAAGAGAGAGAGAGAGGGTTGCGGGGGAGCAGAGCTGGTGTGAAAGAAGCTTTGATATGTTGCATGTTTCCTGGAGGAGGGAGGGAGGAGGAGAAGGGGTTGAAGGAATGGTCAAACCCGTTTCGTTCGGTGGTACCGAGAGAACAGCGGTGGTATGGTACTTGAGCGCGATGGTACGATCCTAAAGTTGGACGGTACGGTTCTTGAGCGCGACGGTACGACCCTCAAGTTGGACGGTACGGCTCTTGAGCTCGACGGTACGACCCTCGAGTTGGACGGTACGGCTCTTGAGCGCGACGGTACGACCCTCGAGTTGGACGGTACGGTACTTGTGCGCGACGGTACGATCCTCGAGTTGGACGGTACGACTCTTGAGCATGCCGGTACGACTCGTGAGCACGAGGGCACGGCCTTTTAACACGACGGTACGATCCTTGGGAATGATGGCTTGGCCTTTGACCTGACCCAGTGCCAGGTCTTCATGCCCAAGGAATACGTGAAGAACGATGAAGAACAAGTTCTGTCCATCACTTGGAGAACAAGAGAACTTTCTCAAAAGAGATTCTCCTTCTTATTGTGTCTGCAGTACCATGTACCAGGTAGGGTTTCCGTAATCCTCATTGAATCGAGGTCAAACAAGTAGCGAAGGGTCAGACGGCGCCAGGGGTCAGGTCACCACCTTCCTCCCACACGTCTCATTTGTAGCAATAGATATTCTGCACGGAACATGACGCTTGACGTGAGGGAGACACTGGACAATATCATGGCCATGAATACTGCCCGAAACACAGACAGAATTGGGCTCTGGGGAGACGTGTTCCCTAGCCACGGGTGAACATGTGACCGATAATGAATGAGGAGAATGTGTGATGATCACTTGTGGATGGGCACACGTCTTGTGGATATGGTAGTCAGGTCAGGGACCTGGATTTGGCTGTGTGTGATCGACTCTAAGGATTTTACATCTCGCTGTTCTGCTGATCCGAAAATACAGACAGACGGAGAAGCAGAGAAGAGACATATAGACACAGAGGAAGACAGACAGACTGATAGACACAGAGGAAGACAGACAGACAGGTAGACACAGAGGAAAAAGACAGACAGAAGGGTTGGGAGATAGACAGACAGGTAGACACAGAGGAAGACAAACAGACAGAAGGGTTGGGAGATATGGCTCCTCCATCTCTCAACTTTCTGAATGAAATTAACAACGTCGAGAGACAGTGAAGATTTCGTCGAAATCAGAATAGAATGATGAACGTGGGGGCATACAGACACACACACACACACACAACATGGATGAAGGAAGGAGTGTTTCCTCCTCGGTCATGTGGTGCATGAATGGAATAAGGTCAAGGAAAGAGAGATAAAGAAAAATGGCTTAAAAAAACTTATATTGTCTGAAACTTTGAATGAAATATTATACCATGAGTATAGACCTCCCTCCACATAAAAACTTATATTGACTGAAACTTTGAATGAAATATTATGCTATGAGTATAGACGTCCCTCCCCATACTACGAAATTAGATAGATACGATTAGATAACCACAGGTAGGTATGCACACACACACACACACACATATTCCTGTGAGTCCACATGTGTATGTGTACTTCTGGCATATATTAATTTGTTAGACGGAATGGTTATGAGAGTGAAAATTAATCCAGGCTCTGTGGGCTACGCATGTTAAGTTGTGCTTCTCTTTGTCTAGCTGGAGGTCGGTCGTAGGGAAAGAGGGAGAAACCCAGTGACGGAGAAATTCCCCAGACTGGAAACTGGGGCAGAGACGCGAAGTTGATAGACAGAAAGTTTGATAGCGGAAAGTAGATGAAGCATAAGTTAGGGAAAATGAAGCGATTGGGGAAAGAAGGATATGCTGGAAATGAGATGTTTGAGGACAATATTTGGTGTGAGGTGGTTTGATCGAGTAAGTAATGAAAGGGTAAGAGAGATGTGTAGTAATAAAAAGAGTGTGGTTGAGAGAGCAGAAGTGGGTGCTTTGAAATGGTTTGGTCATATGGAGAGAATGAGCGAAGAAAGTTTGATAAAGAGGATATATGTGTCAGAGGTGAAGGGAACGAGGAGAAGTGGGAGACCAAATTGGAGGTGGAAAGATGGAGTGAAAAAGATTTTGAGTGATCGGGGCCTGAACATGCAGGAGGGTGAAAGGCGTGCAAGGAATAGAGTGAATTGGAAAAATGTGGTATACTGGGGTTGACGTGCTGTCAGTGGATTGAACCAGGGCATGTGAAGCATCTGGGGTAAACCATGGAAAGTTCTGTGGGTCCTGGATGTGGAAAGGGAGCTGTGGTTTCAGTGCATTATACATGACAGCTAGAAACTGAGTGTGAACGAATGTGGCCTTTGTTGAGTTTTCCTAGTGCTACCTCGTGCACATGTTGGGGGAGGGGGTTTTCGTTTGATGTGTGGCGAGGTGGCGATGGGAGTGAATGAAGGTAGACAGTATGAATTATGTATATGTGTATATATGTATATGTTTGTTTGTGTATATATATGTATATGTTGAGATGTATAGGTATGTATATGTGTGTGTGTGGACGTGTATGTATATACATGTGTATGTAGGTGTGTTGGGCCATTCTTTCGTCTGTTTCCTTGCGCTACCTCGTTAACGCGGGAGACAGCGACAAAGTATAATAAATAAAATAAAATATATATATATATATATATATATATATATATATATATATATATATATATATATATATATATATATATATATATATATGATTGCTAGATAATGCATGAAAGTAGATATGACCTATCTTCGTCTGTTCCTGGCGCTACCTCGCAAACGCGGAAGCAGTGGTCGTAGCACGGGCCAATCCCGTGTCTCGTGAGTCACGTCGAATCCACAAATACAGTAAATGTGGGTATCGAACCCTGGACAACGGATCCTCAAGCACGACGATCGAAACCTCTCGTATACGATAGTCCGGCCTGGAGACATACACTCTCATGTTCTCAATGATAGTAGTCAGTACTACTCTCATTAGGAGTATGTCGAAGGACCTGACGTAACCTCAGAACCCCGTCCGGCAGTAGTGACGTGCCATTAGGCATCAAAGCCACGGCGAAATTCTGCTTAAGTACAGACGGTCGACACGTTCCTCTTCTACAGGAGGCGGATGGCTTTGTGGCCAGGAGACACGCACACATACACACACACGCCAGATTTTCGTCTCCTTTGCCAACGTGGTGATGGGGGTTCGTGAGTGGCCCTGTCCCCACCTTCCGCCTCATGTTAAGAAGCATAAATGTTTTTGGATACTGGAGGGCATATGGTTCGTGGGGGGCCATGTGCTACGGGCGGCCTCGGGGTATGTCACAGGGAAGTAGGTGGAGTAAGGGCGCCAAAGCCGACAGGGTGAGGGGCGATAAAGACGGGTGGGGACAGGAGGCGAAGACCGGAGGGAGAGGAGGGAAAAAAGGCAGGGAGATGGGAATGTGGAAAAGAGGAGAGAGGGGAAGAGATTATGGGGAGGAAGTGGGATTAGAGAAGTGAGGGGAAAGTAGAAGGGAAAGAGAGGGGAAAGACTGCTTGACACATGTCGAAGGTAAGCCAGAACCAATGGAAGGGAAAAGTGATAAACAAGAGTATAGGAAAACTAGAGAAAAGGAGGAGAATCAAGAAATGGAGCAGAGAAGTGGTATCGACTGAGAAAAAAGAAATAGGTAGAAAATGAGAGATTTTTCGAGTCACTTTGACATTAGCTCAAACTGCCGAACGAGAGAGCATTAGCGAACAAAAGTGAGGTAAGGCAATACGAACGAAAAGAAAGATTAAAAGTGCAGGTGTATGATGGCTTGCCTTGGAACTGAGAGAGAGAGAGAGAGAGAGAGAGAGAGAGAGAGAGAGAGAGAGAGAGAGAGAGAGAGAGAGAGAACTCTTGACTGAGCTAAAGTGAAAATCGAAAACCACAAGTCCTCGAAATGCACTCATTAATACGTGTTTCGTACAAATGGTATTTTTTTTTTTTTTTTTGCGGTCGACAAGACCATTCCAGGAAGTGTAACAACTTCATAGGAACAAAAATTAGGCAAGAGTGTCATCAAGACTTTGTGGTATAGAAGCGAATCATCGCCCCAGATATATGGAGACCCCAGTGGATGGAATCAGAGGGAGATATAGGACGTAAAGTAAGAGAAAATTAGAATATAAGTACAGTGATAAGTGATCGTAAGTGTAGCGACACTGACAGAACTGTGAATATACGACCCCGGATATGATGGCTTGGCCTTTGACTTAGCCCTTAAGGGTCAGGTAAAATGCCTTGTCATCATACCCAAGGGTCGTGTCTGTTGGTATTTGAGGGTCGTACCGTCGTGTTAAAGGGTCGTATCTTCGTTTTCAAGTGTCGTACCATTGTGTTCAAGGAACGTACTGTCGTGCTCAAGGGCCGTACCGTCGTGCTTAAGGGTCGTGCCATCGTGTTCAAGGGTCGTACCGTCGTGCTCAAGGGCCGTACTGTCGAACTCAAGGGCCGTACCGTCGCGCTTAGGGGTCGTACCATCGTGTTCAAGGGTCGTACTGTCGTGTTCTAGGGTCGTACCATCGTGTTCAAGGGTCGTACTGTCGTGTTCTAGGGTCGTACCTTCGTTTTCAAAGGTCTAAAGAACATTAAACCATCTTGGAAATATAAGAAAAATAAAGACAAGAGATCTCTTTTTCTTTTTCTTTTTTTTTTCACTTGATATTCAACATCCTTGGCGCAGGAGAACAACACGTAATAGGGAAGTAAAATCCAGCAGAGTCAGGAAGCAACGGATAGAAGGCAAGTGGGAAGATGTGCGACTGAATGCTGAAGTGACTTTGGAGTCGAGAGGAAAAGTTTGAGATTTTCCTGAAGCTTTCAGACGCGGTTTGAGTTTCTGGGTGATTTACACACTAATGATTCCGAGACTTTTGCTGAAGTATTACATGTTTTCCTGAAGTTTTCAGGAGCGTATTAGTCTTTCCTGACGTATTTGTTGCTCTTCTGAAGTCTTCGGGACTGTATTAGACTTCGCTGAAGTGCATGTTAAACTGAAGTTTTCAGGACTGTATTGAAAACATCGTAATATTTCATTAGACTCCAGTAAATTTGTGAGGTTTTTCTTTTACGTAATTTTTAGAGTTATATTAAACCTCTCAGTGCTTTAAGAATAGTTTGAGTACTTTTCACAGAGTTTTTGAGCACATGTACTATAAAATTTACGATGTTTAAGGAAGTATATTCGTCTTCCTTAGGATGACTTTGTTGTCTCCAAGGCTGTTACTGTACAGAAATTTGTGCGTGAGTGGGAATTCTCATGAGCGCTGGGGTCATTTGAACGCTGTCCAGAATGACTGAACTCTACTGAACTCGTATGAACATGGAATAACCCTATGTGGAATTTACCATTTCTTTTATTTTCTTAATTTTACTTTGATTTGTATTTTGCATTATTGGTCTTATTTTTTTTTTTCTCGTTATTGTGCTCCGTATTTGATATTTATTGGTTTAATTCCCTATAATCTCTGCCACATGTGCTGGTTTTGGGAGGGAGTTCAAGTTGTTTGGATTTTATTGAAATTCTGGAGACATATTTTTGATACATTACTTTCCTTTCATAAATTTTTCTGAAATTTATCGAAAGGATTGAAATCCCTGGTAAGTCGTTGGGACTGTACTGAAGTGTTTGGAAATATACTGAAGTGATTGGGATTGTTCTGAAGTGATTGGGATTGTACTGAAGTGGCTGGGAGTGTACTGAAGTAGCTGGAAGTATACTGAAGTGGCTGGGACTGTACTGAAGTGGCTGGGATTGTACTGAAGTGGTTAGGACTGTACTGAAGTGGCTGGGATTGTACTGAAGTGGTTAGGACTGTACTGAAGTGGCTGGGATTGTACTGAAGTGGTTAGGACTGTACTGAAGTGGCTGGGACTGTACTGAAGTGGCTGGGACTGTGCTGAAGTGGTTACGACTGTGCTGAAGTGGCTGAGACTGTCCTAGAATGACTGGGGCTATACTGAAGTGGCTTGGATCTATAGAGATGCCAGGTTTCTTCTGAAATGGTTGAGAAGATAAAGTGTACGTGGAAAGGATCTGTTGTAACTTAACCTACACTTATAAGTAGCCGGAACTTAAGTACTACGAAGTGGCGGTTACTTAAGTGGTGAGGAGTAGGTGTCATAAGTGGCTGAAGCCATGGGATTACTTCAGAAACTTCAGGTTAGTAATGTCAGAATTCAGTTGAGTAATGTGACAGTTACTATTACCAGTTACTGTTGGCGTGACCTCGTGAGTACAGCTGTACGACCCCCAGCGGAACGACCTTTAAGTAGAATGGTTACGACCCTTGGGTATAATGGCGTGGCGACAGACTTGATCCTCCTTTGGGTCGTTGAAAAGCCCCACCATGAAATTCCAGGCTATCAGGGTCGTACCGTCGTGCTCTAGGGTCGTACCGTCGTGCTCAAGCGTCGTACCGTCGTGCTCAAGGGTCGTCCCGTCGTGCTCAAGGGTCGCACCGTCGTGCTCAAGGGTCGTCCCGTCATGCTCAAGGGTCGTCCCGTCGTGTTCAAGGGTTGTCTCGTCGTTCTCAAGGGTCGTATTGTCGTGCTCAAGGGTCGTCCCGTCGTGTTCAAGGGTCGTACCGTCTTGCTCAAGGGTCGCACCGTCGTGCTCAAGGGTCGTACCGTCGTGCTCAAGGGTCGTACCGTCGTGCTCAAGGGTCGTCCCGTCGTGCTCAAGGGTCGTACCGTCTTGCTCAAGGGTCGCACCGTCGTGCTCAAGAAACGTACCGTCGTGCTTAAGCTCAAGGGTCGTATTGTCGTGCTCAAGGGTCGTCCCGTCGTGTTCAAGGGTCGTCCCGTCATGCTCAAGGGTCGTCCCGTCGTGCTCAAGGATCGTACCGTCGTGCTCAAGGGTCGTCCCGTCATGCTCAAGGATCGTACCGTCGTGCTCAAGGGTCGACCCGTCGTGCTCAAAGGTCGTACCACCGTGCTCAAGGGTCGTCCCGTCGTGCTCAAGGGTCGTCCCGTCGTACTCAAAAGGGGCATGTATGGCTGGCGGATCAAATTATGAAAAGAATAACATCATTTCCCATACTACTGTAACCTTCGTCAGCCCACACGAAGAACCAACCATATGTGGGGAAAAGTCTTATTAACTTGTGTTTTTCCTCTTTTATTTTTAGCGCGGTTGTGAAATGGCATTATTTTTGAGGTGGGGTGACATTGTTGAATATGAGAAGTGGTTGTGAGGTTTTCTTTTTACGAGTCTTATGAATCACTTATCCCTACCCCTGCTAGATATCGATCGTGGAATGGTCTCTGTGTGTGTGTGTCACCAGGGTGTTGTATCCTCTTGTTGTGTCACCAGGGTGTTGTATCCTCTTGTTGTGTCACCAGGGTGTTGTATCCTCTTGTTGTGTCACCAGGGTGTTGTATCCTCTTGTTGTGTCACCAGGGTGTTGTATCCTCTTGTTGTGTCACCAGGGTGTTGTATCCTCTTGTTGTGTCACCAGGGTGTTGTATCCTCTGTGTGTGTGTCACCAGGGTGTTGTATCCTCTTGTTGTGTCACCAGGGTGTTGTATCCTCTTGTTATATAAGTTGTTCAGGAAATTAACTTTATGGAAATGGAATTTTTCGTATTATCTTTTTATGTACGAGAGGCCAGAGGAGAGGTCGTGGGGGTGGGGGCAGCCCCAGCTCAGAGAGAGAGAGAGAGAGAGAGAGAGAGAGAGAGAGAGAATCTTTTTTGCATATATGTATAAGTAAAATTCTTGTAGTGTTACGTTCGTAAACCGGAAAAAAAAAATGATAGTTTAGAAGTAAAGTTAACTGTGTTTACTCTCAAATTATAAGTAAACCCTACTTTTTTTTTGTTCCTTGTTTCTCTGAACAATGAGTTTACTTTTTTTGTGTCCTCCGGGCGTTTACTTTAGCTCCTTCTCAGGAAGAAGGAGTTCTA